>NC_142443.1:97940333-98092166 GCF_059453495.1 Arachis ipaensis | reverse complement strand
GAGGAAGCACTTATTCAAGTGCTAAGGACACACAAAACAGCTCTTGGGTGGTCCATAGGTGACCTTAAGGGCATAAGCCCAGCTAGATGCATGCACAAAATCTTATTGGAAGATAATGCTAAACCAGTGGTTCAACCACAGAGGCGGCTAAATCCAGCCATGAAGGAAGTGGTGCAGAAAGAGGTCACCAAATTACTAGAGGCTGGGATTATTTATCCTATTTCTGATAGCCCCTGGGTGAGCCCTGTCCAAGTCGTCCCAAAAAAGGGAGGCATGACAGTGATTCATAATGAAAAAAATGAACTGGTTCCTACAAGAATAGTTACAGGGTGGCGCATGTGTATTGACTACAGAAGGCTCAATACAGCCACCAGAAAGGATCATTTTCCTTTACCATTGATAGACCAGATGCTAGAAAGACTGGCAGGTCATGATTATTACTGCTTTTTAGATGGCTACTCAGGCTATAACCAGATTGCAGTAGATCCCCAGGATCAAGAGAAAATAGCATTCACATGTCCATCTGGAGTGTTTGCTTATAGAAGGATGCCATTTGGGCTATGTAATGCGCCTGCAACCTTCCAGAGATGCATGCTCTCTATTTTCTCTGATATGGTGGAAAAATTTCTGGAAGTCTTCATGGATGACTTCTCAGTATATGGAGACTCATTCAGCTCCTGTCTTGATCACCTGAAACTTGTCCTGAAGAGATGCCAAGAGACCAACCTAGTCTTAAACTGGGAAAAATGTCACTTCATGGTGACTGAAGGGATTGTCCTTGGGCATAAAATCTCAAACAAGGGAATAGAAGTGGATCAAGAAAAAATAGAGGTAATTGAAAAATTACCACCACCTGCCAATGTTAAGGCAATCAGAAGTTTTCTGGGGCATGCAAGATTCTATAGGAGGTTTATAAAGGATTTTTCAAAAATCGCAAAACCTCTAAGCAATCTGCTAGCTGCTGACACGCCATTTGTGTTTGACACAGAGTGTCTGCAGGCGTTTGAAACGCTGAAAGCTAAGCTGGTCACAGCACCAGTTATTTCTGCACCAGACTGGACATTACCATTTGAGCTAATGTGTGATGCCAGTGATCACGCCATTGGTGCAGTATTGGGACAGAGGCATGACAAGCTTCTGCATGTCATTTATTATGCTAGTCGCGTTTTAAATGATGCCCAGAAAAATTACACAACCACAGAAAAAGAATTACTTGCAGTGGTTTATGCCATTGACAAGTTCAGATCATACTTAGTAGGATCAAAAGTGATTGTGTATACTGACCATGCTGCTCTTAAATATCTACTCACAAAGCAGGATTCAAAACCCAGGCTCATCAGATGGGTGTTGCTTCTGCAAGAGTTTGATATAGAAATAAGAGACAGAAAAGGGACAGAGAACCAAGTGGCTGATCATCTGTCCCGGATAGAGCCAGTAGAAGGGACGTCCCTCCCCTCTCTTGAGATCTCTGAGACTTTTCCGGATGTGCATTTATTTGCCATCCAGGAAACACCATGGTTTGCCGATATTGCAAACTATAAAGCTGCAAGGTTCATACCCAAGGAGTACAACAGGCAACAAAAGAAAAAATTAATCACTGATGCAAAGTACTACTTGTGGGATGAACCCTATCTATTTAAGAGATGTGCAGACAGAATAATCCGTAGGTGTGTTCCTAGAGAAGAAGCGCAGAGGATCCTATGGCATTGCCATGGATCTCAATATGGAGGCCATTTCGGGGGTGAGCGAACAGCCACCAAGGTCCTCCAATGTGGCTTCTATTGGCCCACACTCTATATAGGTTCCCGAGAGTTTGTATGTAACTGTGACAGTTGCCAAAGAGCTGGTAATCTACCCCATGGTTACGCCATGCCTCAACAAGGAATCTTGGAGATTGAGTTGTTTGACGTATGGGGAATTGACTTCATGGGACCTTTCCCACCATCATTCTCAAACACTTATATTCTGGTGGCAGTTGACTATGTATCAAAATGGGTTGAGGCCATTGCCACACCCACCAATGATACTAAAACAGTGCTGAAGTTCCTCCAGAAACATATCTTTAGCAGGTTTGGTGTCCCTAGAGTCCTGATCAGTGATGGGGGCACTCACTTCTGCAACAAACAGCTTTACTCTGCCATGGTTCGGTATGGGATTCGCCACAAGGTAGCTACTCCATATCATCCACAAACTAATGGGCAAGCTGAAGTCTCTAACAGAGAATTAAAGAGAATCCTAGAACGGACAGTAAGTACCCGTAGAAAGGATTGGGCACGGAGCTTGGATGATGCTCTGTGGGCTTACAGAACAGCATTCAAGACCCCTATAGGGACATCTCCATACCAACTTGTGTATGGTAAGGCATGTCACCTGCCCGTGGAACTGGAACATAAAGCCTACTGGGCAACCAGATTCCTAAACTTTGATGCCAAATTAGCAGGAGAAAAAAGATTGCTCCAGCTAAATGAGCTAGAGGAATTCAGATTCACTGCTTTCGAAAATACCAAGCTTTATAAAAAGAAATAAAAAAAAGTGGCATGATAGAAAGCTGTCATCTAGAATCTTTGAACCAGGACAGAAGGTTCTGCTGTTTAACTCTAGACTCAGACTAATCCCCGGGAAACTGAAATCCCGGTGGAGGGGACCATATGTGATTACAAGTGTATCACCATATGGTTATGTGGAGCTTCAAGATATTGATTCTGATAAGAAGTTCATTGTCAATGGACAGAGAATCAAGCACTATCTTGAAGGCAACGCTGAGCAAGAGTGCTCAAGGCTGAAGCTAGATTAAAAGCTCAGCAAGGTCCAGCTAAAGACAATAAAGAAGCGCTTGCTGGGAGGCAACCCAGCCATGGGGCATCAATCCTCTAAGCATTTTGCCCTATTTTTATTTTTATTTGTTTATATAAAGTTCATTACTAACAAGGTAAAAAAATCAATTGCATAAGTTCACAGGGTTACAGAAGGAATCTGCACACAAAACAGAGAAAAAGAGCTCACTGGCAAGAAAACGCCAGTAAGAGCCTGTTTTGGGCGTTCAGCGCCCAAAAGAGGCATCCAGTGGGCGCTGAACGCCAGTAAGGATAGCTATCTGGCGTTCAATGCCAGAAAAGGGCAACAACTGGGCATTGAACGCCCAGGAGAGCAGCATTTGGGCGTTGAACGCCCAAAACAGGCAGCGTTTGGGCGTTCAAACGCCAGGATGATGGGAAGGAGGTAAATTCGTTTCTTCTTCATATTTTTCATTCTAATTTTAATTTCCATGTTTCAAATCATGATTTCTTGCATACACATGTTAAGAACCCTGATTTCTAAAATCCTTAATTTCTAAAATCCTACTTTAAAAATATCAAATGTATCTTAATCCATAAGCACAAATCCTCTTTTTCAATCCAATTCAACTCTTTTCCAAAAATCTTTTCAACTCATCAATATCTTTTTCAAATCTCCACATTATCTTTTTCAAAATCTAGATTTATCTTTTTCAAAAATTTTTCATATCTTTTCAATTTTAAACTATATCCTCTCTTATCATATCTTCTATCTTATCTTTTCCAAATCAATCTTTTTTATCATATCTTTTCTAAATTTTCGAACCCACCCCCCCTCCCTTTAAATATGGGTTCGGCCTCCCCCCCTCCATCAACAATTGCACCTAGCTCTCCTTTCTTTTCTTTTTCTTGAGGACAAGCAAACCTCTAAGTTTGGTGTGTTTATCCGTGATCACTAAGATCATGGCTCCTAAGAGAAAACAACCCACTTTAAGAGGCAAGAAAGAGAGCGTTCCAAAACCACTTTGGAATCAAGGGAATTTCTTATCTAAAGAACATTCAGACCATTATTACAAAATAATGGGTCTAAGATCAGTGATCCCAGAAGTTAGATTCGATCTGAAAGAAGACGAATATCCGGAGATCCAGGAGCAAATTCGAATCAGGAACTGGGAGGTCCTAGCTAATCCTGAGACGAAAGTGGGAAGGAATATGGTCCAGGAGTTCTATGCTAACATGTGGTAGACAGACAAGCAAAAACTATCTGGAACTGCTTTCTATGAATATCGGACCGTGGTCAGAGGAAAGATTGTTCATACCAACCCTGACAAGATCAGGGAGATCTTAAAGCTACCTCAGCTGAAAGATGATCCAGACTCTTTCAACAGGAGAATGATGAGAACAGACAAGGGCCTGGATAAGATTCTAGAGGATATATGTATCCCTTGAGCCAGGTGGACCACCAGCACGAAGGGTGTCCCAAATCAACTCAAAAGAGAAGATCTCAAATCAGTCGCCAGAGGATGGCTGGACTTCATTGGGCATTCTCTGCTGCCCACCAGCAACCGTTCTGAAGTCACTGTTAAAAGAGTAGTGACGATCCATTGCATCATGATGGAAAAAGAAGTGGAAGTTCATCAACTGATTTCAACTGAATTCTACAAAATTGCTAATAAAAATTCTAAAGAGGCTAGGTTGGCTTACCCAAGCTTGATTTCTCTGCTCTACAAGGACGCTGGAGTAAGGATGGGAATAAATGAGTATATCTCAATTGAGAAACCAATTACCAAAGCATCAATGGAAAAACAACAAGCACAGGATGACCCCATCAAGAAGAAAACACAGGAATTTCTCCCAGAAATCTCTCAATCTGAATATTGGGAGTATCTTGAAACATCAGTTACCAAGATGCAAGAAGCTATGGAACAAATAATAAAGGAACAGAAGGAACAAAGTCAAATTCTTTGCTATTTGATTAAAGAACAGGAAGAGTAAGGGCGTGACTTGAGGGAATTGAAGCGCCAGAAGTTATCTCTTGAAGGACCAAGCACCCCACAGATCCGAGGAACATCCACTTCCCAGAACAAAGGTTGTTAAATTCCAATTTCTGCTTTAACTCTGTGATAGTTGTCGTTATAAGAGTTTACCTTAGGAGTCATATAGTAGTAATTAGTGTCTATTTTGATTTTACCTCCAATTAAGTTATAGTCTATTTTTCTCATCATCAGCAAACATGAATAAAATAGTTGATCTTTTGAATAAGAGGCAATAAAATTCGAGTTTTTAATAAGAAAAATTCTAATTAGTAACATGTGGTGGCAATGCTTTCTGTCTTCTGAATGAATGCTTGAACAATGCATATATCTTTTGAATTTGTTGTTTAAGACTGTTAAATATGTTGGCTCTTGAAAGAATGATGAACATGAGACATGTTATTGATAATCTGAAAAATCATAAAAATGATTCTTGAAGCAAGAAAAAGCAGCAAAGAACAAAGCTTGCAGAAAAAAAAAAAGAGAGAGAAAGAGAAAGCAAGCAGAAAAAGCCAAAGCTCTTAAAACCAAAAGGCAAGGGTAATAGAAAGGATCCCAAGGCTTTGAGCATCAGTGGATAGAAGGGCCTAAAGGAATAAAATCCTGGCCTAAGCGGCTAAACCAAGCTGTCCCTAGCCATGTGCTTGTGGCGTGAAGGTGTCAAGTGAAAACTTGAGACTGAGCGGTTAAAGTCAAGGTCCAAAGCAAAAAGAAGAGTGTGCTTAAGAACCCAGGACACCTCTAATTGGGGACTTTAGCAAAGCTGAGTCACAATCTAAAAGGGTTCACCCAATTATGTGTCTGTGGCATTTATGTATCTGGTGGTAATACTGGAAAACAAAGTGCTTAGGGCCACGGCCAAGACTCATAAAGTAGCTGTGTTCAAGAATCATCATACTGAAATAGGAGAATCAATAACACTATCTGAATTCTAAGTTCCTATAGATGCCAATCACTCTGAGCTTCAATGGATAAAGTGAGATGCCAAAACTGTTCGGAAGCAAAAAGCTACTAGTCCCGCTCATCTAATTAGAATCTGAGCTTCACTCAAAAACTCTGAGATATTATTGCTTCTTGACTTATTAGTCTTCTATTTTATTTTTCTAGTTGCTTGAGGACAAGCAACAGTTCAAGTTTGGTGTTGTGATGAGCGGATATTTTATACGCTTTTTGGGGTTAATTTCATATAGATTTTAGTATGTTTTAGTTGGTTTTTAGTTTATTTTCATTAGTTTCTAGGCAAAATCCACATTTCTGGACTCTACTATGAGTTTGTGTATTTTTCTATAATTTCAGGTATTTTCTGGCTGAAATTGAGGGAGCTGAGCAAAAATCTTATTCAGGCTGAAAAAGGACTGCTGATGCTGTTGGATTCTGACCTCCCTGCACTCAAAATAGATTTTCTGGAGCAACAGAACTCCAAATGGCGTGATTCCAATTGCGTTAAAAATTAGACATCCAGGGATTTCCAGCAATATATAATAGTCCATACTTTGCTCAAGGATAGACGACGTAAACTGGCATTCAACGCCAGCTCTCTACCCAATTCTGGCGTCCAGCGCCAGAAACAAGTTGCAAGTTGGAGTTCAACGCCATAAAAGGATCCAAAGTTGGCGTTGAATGCCCAAAACAGCCCCAGGCATGTGAGAAGCTTTAGTCTCAGCCCCAGCACACACCAAGTGGGCCCCAGAAGTGGATTTCTGCACTATCTGTTATAGTTTACTCATTTTCTGTAAACCTAGGTTACTAGTTTAGTATTTAAATAACTTTTAGAGATTTATTTTGCATCTCATGACATTTTTTAGATCAAAACTTTATACTCTTTGACGGCATGAGTCTCTAAACTCCATTGTTGGGGGTGAGGAGCTCTGCTATGTCTCGATGAATTAATGCAAGTATTTCTGTTTTCCATTCAAACATGCGTGTTCCTATCTAAGATATCCATTCGCGCCTAACTATGGAGAAGGTGATGATCAGTGGCACTCATCACCTTCCTCAATCCATGAACGTGTGTCTGACAAACACTTCTGTTCTACATCAGATCGAATGAATATCTCTTAGATTCCCTAATCAGAATTTCTGTGGTATAAGCTAGATTGATGGCGGCATTCATGAGAATCCGGAAAGTCTAAACCTTGTCTGTGGTATTCCGAGTAGGATTCTGGGATTGGATGGCTGTGACGAACTTCAAACTCGCGAGTGCTGGGCGTAGTGACGGACGCAAAAGGATAGTAAATCCTATTCCGGTACGACTGAGAACCTGCAGATGATTAGCCGTGCGGTGACAGCGCACCTGGACCCTTTTCACTGGAGGGATAGATGGTAGCCATTGACAACGGTGATCCACCTACACACAGCTTGCCATAGGAGGACGTGCGTGCATGAATCAGAGGACAGAGGAAAGCAGAGATTCTGAAGACAAAGCATCTCCAAAACTCCAACATATTATCCATTACTACATAACAAGTAACCTTTAATCCATGCTCTCTTATTTATTCGCAACTCAACTAATAAATATAATTGACTTCCTGACTAAGAATTGCAAGATAACCATAGATTGCTTCAAACCAACAATCTCCGTGGGATTCGACCCTTACTCACGTAAGGTATTACTTGGACGACCCAGTGCACTTGCTGGTTAGTGGTACGAGTGTGAAAAGTGTGATTCACAATTCGTGCACCAGTGCATTCGTTAACCCAAAGGACATTACTGCAAACTCGTAGTGTCCATAGCGGGTCCTAAACGCAGTCTTAGGGATATCCTCTTTCTTCACCCTTATCTGATGGTAACCGGATCTCAAGTTGATCTTGGAAAACACTCCAGCTTCTTGCAATTGATCCATCAAATCATCTATCCTTGGCAGCGGGTACTTGTTCTTCACTGTTACTTTATTTAATTGTCAGTAATCCACACACAAACGCATTCCTCAATCTTTCTTCTTCACCAATAAAACTGGCGCTCCCTACGGTGATACACTCGGTCGAATGAACCTCTTATTCAGAAGCTCTTCCAACTGAGTCTTTAGCTCTGCCAGCTCTATCGGGGCCATTCTATATGGTGCAATCGATACTGGACCGGCTCCCGGCACCAATTCAATCGCAAACTCAATTTTCCTTTGAAGTGGGAACTCGGGGATATCTTCCGGGAATACTTCTGGAAAATCTTTAACCACCGGTATCTGATCTAAGTTCTGGGCATCACCCAATGCGTTAGCAGCCAACAGAATATAACCCTGACACTTCTTCCCACTACAGTGCACTATTACAGAGTTCAAGTACCCCGTAGCTACCACGGCTCCATTCTCTCCTTCTGGCATAAACCGAATTGTCCGTTCAAAATAATCCAACAAAACCCGATTTTTTAACAATCAATCAAACCCCAAAATCATTTCAAGCCCCACCATTGGTAAACAGATCAAATCATGCACAAAATCTCTACTCTCAAGCTTGAAACCTACTTGTCTACAACCTGACCTAGTCATAACTGTCTGATGCAGAGTATGTACATGCAGATCAAAAGGAAACTCTGACACTTTCAAACCTAATTCCTCAAATTTATCAAACGAAATAAATGAATGCGAAGCTCCAGTATCATATAATGAAACTAAGGACTTATCACCAATTAGACATATACCTCTCATCAATGGATCCGCCTTGGAAGCATCCTTGGCATTCACAGCAAAGACTCGACCTTGATGCTGACTCTGGCCTGCATTCTGATTCCTCCCACGAGGGTAATCCCTCGTAATGTGGCCAGGCAACCCACACTTGAAGCAACCACCTAAACCAATCTTGCTGAGTCATAAGGGTGAAAATGTCCACAACTATTAAAAGCTAAATCCGGAGAATCCTTACTCTGATTTCCTCTTCCCTTAGCATATTGAAACTGATTCTGATTGTTCTTCTGAAGCCCCCTTGGCCATGAGGCGCATATCCTCCTCTTTTGAAGCTTTGTCCTCTCAGATGAAAATACTTGCCACGTCCACGACTAGAACTCCCTCCATGAATGTCCTTAGATGCCTCCACGGTCTTGGCATACTCCTCCACTACCCTAGCCTTATTCACCAAGTCAGAGAAGACACGGATCTCCATAGGAGCCACAGTAGTCATAATGCTCTCCTTCAAACCCCTTTGGTACTTAATGCACCTCCAGCTCTCGAAAGTCTCCTGGTCACTCTGACACACCCGAGAAAACCTACAAAGCTCTTCGAACTTGTTAGTGTACTCTACCACAGATATGGAACCTTGCTTTAGCTGCATTAACTCCATCTCCTTTGCTTCCCTTGCAGACTCAGGGAAGTATTTCTTATAGAAGCCGTTTGGAACACCTCCCATGGAATGTCGGCGTTCTGAAGCTGTAGCAAACGACACTCAGCTTGCCACCAAGGCTGGGCCTCTCCCACTAGCTGATAAGCTGCAAACTCTACATATTGATTAAGAGGAACATGCTGTGCCTGTAAAGCAAGCTCCATAGCCTAGAACCAGTGGTCCGCTTCAATAGGATTTGTGGACCCTCGAAAAGTTGGCGGATGAACCTTGAGGAACGTTGCCAAGGTCATCGAAACTCCTCCCGTGTTATCGACGTTACACTCAGCATTATCATTGGCATTCCCTTCGCCATTCCCATTACCATTTCCGTTCCCGGCTGGTTGGCCCAATCTCTGCACAGCTTGTAGAGTCGCAGCAGCATTAGCTTCCATGGTATTAGCAAGATTCGCCATTGCCACCATGAATTCGGCATGATTGTCAGCTGGTTGCTCATTCCTACTTTCTCGGGTACGTGTTCGACCTCGCCCGCGAGTGGCCATGTAGGGTTCCTGTCTACACCAAACAATCGATATCAAGGTGATCAGTCTCAATATCAAAAGACTAGTGCTTCAATTATCCCAAACAGGCACTCACAAACAAGCATGCTATGCAATATCAAACAGATAACCTAATAACATCAAATAAAAGACACACAGAGTATGTATTGAAGCACAATCGGTCCATCCCTCTAGCTCACGAGGACGAACCGCTCTGATACCACTAAATGTAACACCCTAATTAGCCTAAGCCTTAACTCGCGTCGTAAAGCAAAGGTTAATCAGAGGTTACGACAGTTCTAAGCTCATACGTATAATATATAGAAGAATAATATAATATCTAGAAGCCCGATGAAAGATATAGCTCAAATTTTGGATTTGAAAAGCGTAAAACGTACTAACGAAGCTACTAGCTTGAGGCACAAGAAACAGATAAGATATATCAAAAGATAAGTATATAATATCATAGGAAACTAGCCACGACTCACGGAGTTTAAGTCGGCTAGCCATATACAAGTATACAGAACCATATAGAAACCTGACTGTTTAAAAATAGCTTATACAAGTTTTTCTCTCATAATACAAGCCTCTAGGCTAAACAAAATACAAAAGAGAGATGTATAAATGGATAAACCAAAAAGACTCCAAAATAATCCAGGATCCTCCGCTTTTGTCACCATCCCAAGCAACTCACCAAGGTGGGTTGCGACCTGCATCTGAAAAATACAACAAGGATATGGTATGAGAACCGGAGGTTCTCAGTATGGTAACAGTGCCCAGTGATGTAGGATATAAGACCCCGGAACGCCAAAGGCAATCCTAAGCTTTATATCAATCACCAGATTCAAACTTAAAGCATCCTAAAACAAATAAGCATAATATACCAACATTAACTTAAATAAACCAGGTAATCTATCTTAGGGGATTTCTATTCTAACCAAACACCGCTGTCCTACAGCCCTCACCAACCGATCCTCCAAGCGATCTCATCGCCCCCGCCTTCCGAACCACCTTAATCCCAGTAGAAAACACAGGTAATATATAATGCAAGTAAAACACAAGTAGAAGCATATAAGGCAAATAATTCAGATAGCAAGTAAACATGTTATTCCATTAGGCAAGCCATTACAAGTAAACAAAGCATACAAATAGATAGAAAATGCATATGATGAATGCCTGCCCTACTGGCTGTGATATCACATTGTCAGTTCAACTGCCAACCCAACACATCTCCATGGAGACGTCGCCCTTCATATTTCTCATATGGGAACCCCCAAGATATAGTGCCCGGATCACTGTCCAGGTACCGGTGCCTGCTCGCCCTATAAATCCGAAGGGATGCGAGCGTGATACTCTTGCCTCAGACCTCACATCTCAATGAAAGCAGGATTAACCACCGTCCTTACGCCGCCGCCGCTACCTCGAAAGACGGGATTAACCACCATCCCTGCCGGGTGCAGCACGTCTCATATTCTCAGTGAAAACATTATTTCAGTGGTTTTTAGAAAACATTTTCAGTATACAGAGATCCATCGTCTCAATCCGAGTCCTCGACTCATCTCAACCACTGTCCATTCATAACTCAGTTTCCAATGTCAAAAGTTCATCATTACTTATCTCATATATCACTTATCCTCCACCCAACGTCAAATCATTCTTAGCACGCCAGAAACCTAGGCCTCCGTTTTCTAATTTATCATAAAACCATGTTCTAGAACCCTTAAGTTATGTCCCATGTTCTAAGACTCAAAATTTAGCCCAAAACTCTTAAAATGGTGTTTTAAAAGCTTACAACCTTGTTGGAAAGGTAGAATAGTTGAAAAACAAGAAAAATTTAAGAAACAGGACGTGTGCAGCCGCACAGGTGTGTGCATACGCACGCCCAGGAGATTTTAAGATGGGTGTGTACGCATATAGGTGTGCGTATGCACAGTTGCAGTTCTTACATAGTACCCTTTTGGGGCGTTGGATGCCACCCTTGGGCTCCCTTTTGGGCGTTTCAATGCCAGCTACTCCCCTTTGGGCGTTGAACGCCAGGAATGGGGCTGGTGGCTGGTGTTGAATGCCCATTTTGGGCCTTTATTTCCAAAGCAAAGTATAGAATATTATATGTTTCTGGAAAGCTCGGGATGTTAGCTTTTCATAGCCATTGAGAGCGTGCCATTTGAACTTCTGTAGCTTCAGAAAAGCTCCTTCGAGTGCATGGAGGACAGATCCTGACAGCATCTGCAGTCCTTTCTCTGTCTTTGAATATGACTTTTGCTCAAGCTCCTCAATTTCAGCCAGAAAATACCTGAAATCACCATAAAACACACAAACTCAAAGTAGAATCCAAAATTATGAATTTTGCACTAAAACTTATGAAAACATAATGAAAACTATATGAAAATGATGCCAAAAGGCATATAAAATATCCGCTCATCACAAACCATCGATTTAACAAAGTACATTTGTGATGCTAGATAGGCATTCACACATGCATGCAATAAACTTTAAAAATGAAGGCCTTATTCATAAAATATACTAATAATTTTGGTAATACTCAAACTGGAGACTACACATACATAGACATGAAACACAACATTTATGTATGTTAATATATATATATATATATATATATATATATATATATATATATATATATATATATATATATCATGTAGATATCTCTAGAATGTTTTATCAGATCCATCTGCCAATCTGTCACTTACAACTATACAAATTCTAGTTATAAGTTCTCCACTTAGGAATAGAATCATATCCTAAAACTGCAAAGCTAGACCAAAATGGAACAAAGAAGTTACAAATTTACAATTCTAAATACAGAACAGAATCTCCAATGCCCAAAATTAAAACTAGAACAACACTTGCACCAATTGCAATCAATCATACAATTCAATTTCCTCAAATCAAAACTAATTACCACAATAGCACTTAAATCTAACCCAGAATCAACCGACCATTTAAAAATAAAAAGTTAAAAAGAGAATAGAAAAATTGAAAGACTCTACCTGGCTGCAATAGTTTCTTTAATTCACATAAGCTCCATTCTCAAGCAACAAAGCTACAATCTAATGGAAACCCAAATCCAACAACAAAAGCAGAAACTTTTTGAGGCATGAAAAGCAGAGAAATACAAAAATTGTATTGAGAATGAGATTAAACATTTGGATTTATGAAATGAACCTCGTTATTGCCCTTGGAAGCTACAAAATGAAGAGGGGAATTGAGGCCACCAAAGGTTGAGTATTTAGCAAGACAAAAATAGCTTCATCTCTGTTTGATTTTAGAATACATTTCATGCTTATTTGAATATATCATTATATCTATCAACTTTCCCTACCAAAGCCAAAAATGCAGTTCAGAATTAGGCATATTTAGACAAAATACCACACATCAAAATCCAGTTAAGAACAAAGGGAATTACAAACTCACATCTAAAACTAGAACTGAAACAAAAAAAAAAACAAAAGAAATGTAAATAAAAAAATACCTAGTACTATAGCTGAACTCAGTTTGAAGGTTTTTAGCAAGAGCCACCACTTCATACAAGTTTTCATTAGCTTCCTATGACAAACTCAACAGGTGTGATGCGGATTTTTACAATCCACAAAACACTGGCAAGTGTACCGGGTCGTATCAAGTAATAAACTCAGGTGAGTGAATGTCGATTCCACGAAGATTAACGGATTAAGCAAGTAATAGTTAATTGATTATTCTAGTCAGACAATCAAAATTTGGGTTTTGAAAACTTTAAAACATAAACAGCAATGAAATAAAGGCAAGGCAATGAGTAACGTAAAGATAATATGATTGAAAGAGTTAAGGCTTTGGAGATTTTAAAACTTTCGGATTAATATTTTTCACTTTTCACCTTAATCATGCGAAGATACTTTTATGGCAAATCATTAGTAATTAACCTAATTAACCCAATTTCTTGGTGATTTAATTTCTCTTTAACCTAATTAATCACTAATCCGTTAGTTAATTATTTAGGAAAAGAGTTGAAGAACGCCCACTGATTATAAAACCACACAATTCATAAGAATCTCCCTTAGTTGATTTTATGTCACTTATCAATCCAGTTTCAAAATTTAAGAATTATGAGAATCAGTTTTTAAGCTTAATTCAATTAATCAACTTTTTCAAGAAGTTAAAAGAATTCAAATCAGAGAAGAATTGTTTCCCAACATATTTAAACCCTTTAAGATGAAGAACAAAAATTTTTTCTTAAGAAGTAATCAATTGCATAAATTAAAGGTAGAAAAGCTAATGTATTAAACCATGAAATTAACAGAGCTTTTAACCTTAACCGAAGAGAAATAGAAACTCATGTTCTTCAGAGAATCCTTAAGAAATTAAAATTGTAAATTTTAGAAGAAGAGAGAATGAGAGAGCCGAGAGAGGCGAGAGAGCGACCCCCTTCTCTGTGAGTGATCTCATTTATTTATACTAAAATTCCTACTAATTCAAATTCGAATTCAAATTCTAAAACTAATCTTATCTTAACTAGAGTGGTTAAGGTAACTTCCTAATTTAAATTTAAAAAACCAAAATAATATATTTTTCTAATTAAAAATAAATTCAAATATAAATAAAATACACGAGACTGCATTGCTGAGGACATGGGGACCACCTTGGGTGCAGGAACTAGTGCCAAACTTGAAGTTGTGGTATTTGGCGCCAAAGTTGCTTCGCAGACTGGTGGTAAACGCCAATGTCACAGCGTTTAGCAAACTTATTATATATCGTTGGAAAGCTCTAGAAGTTGACTTTCTAATGCCACTGGAACCGCATTATTTGGACCTCTATAGCTCAAGTTATGCTTGTTGGAGTGTGACGAGGTCAGGGTTGACAGCATCCACGGATTCTCTTTGTACTTGTCTTCAATTCTTGGTTTCTTCTTGTACTTTTGCTTCTATTTTCCCAAAATTTTTCTACAAGAATCATGAAACCAAGAAAATCAAAGTACTAATAGAATAGTCTTGAAAATCATATAATTACCAAGTAAAAGTCATAAATTTTCTATGAAAAATGCCTAAAAAAATGCTTAAGATGGTCATGCATCAAGGTGCAATAATCAGAAGCAGAGCATCAATTAAAAAAACACAATGAAATGCATTAATTAGTTAATTTAAGAAATATTTGATACATGAAACTAATCAAGGTCATGAACAATTTTCATTTTGGAGTGGATCTTTAACAACGAAAGTAACTCAGAATCAAGCTAAAATTAATCAAGTTGAACTCATCTGAAGATTCAAGAATAAAGACGCTTACCTCAGGTCATTGTTCTACATAGAACAAATATTTTTCTATATAGATTTCTAGGCAGATGACCTGAAATGTAACCAAATAATCTTTAACATGTTATAGTAACCATCTCTAATTAATAGAAGAGTTTTCTAATGAAATTAAATAGCAAACCTTGTTAATTTCATGGGTGGGATATGATGAAGATCCTTATCATTAATTTCCTCAAAGTTTTGTGAAAACAAAACAAAAAATAGAAACAAAACAATACGCTACATTTTCTGCAACAACAAAATGATCATGAATTAAAATAAATAAATAAATTAATTAAAACACCTGAGGCAATGCCTACAATAAAAAACCTCATCACAATATGGTTCTCTAATAAAACATCTCAACACAAATACAGAGATTCAATTTCTTAAGTTTTGCTACTAGACGAAAACGAACAGAACCAAAAGCAAAGAAGAACAACGAAAATAGTACAAAGTCAATGATAATATACATGTCAGCTTCACCGGTATACTATTGTTGTTGTTGTTGCCAGAGAAGTTACCAGTGGAGGCGGCAGTGAGAAAAGAACGAGGTGATGACAAGCAACGGCAGATTTGGACGGCGATACGATGATCTGTGACAAAGGAGTGAGCAGAGGAGCCAACGAGACCAGAGGAGGCAACAGTGACAAAAGAACGACGCGACAATGAGCAACGGCAGATCTGGAAGCGGATCTGGATGGCGATGCGACGATCAGAGGAGGCGGCGCAACCAGAGGAGGCGATGGTGAAAAAAGAATGGCATTATCTGAGAAGACGACGATGGTAACTCCGTAACTAGGGAAGATGAGAATGGTATGGGTGGGTTAGGTTTAGTGAGGGTAACTTGGTAGCTATCTTACTTTATTTAAATTAGCAACTGATTTAGTGATCGATTAATTTATTTAGATTAGTAACCAATTTAGTGACTAATTTAGTGATTTTTATCCTAATTTTCTATCAGTTGCAAATCGCCCGCTAAATAAAAAATAGCAACCGATTTTGTGACCAAAAGTTTCAAAGACATTACTTTTTGTTTTGGTTGCTAATTCAGTCGCTAAATTGAAAATAATGACCGATTTTAGTGACTAATTTTATTTTGGTTGTAGAAAAAAGTATTGATCGCTAATTTGGTTGCTATTAGTGATAGATTTTGTTGGCACTAAAATCGGTCTCTATCTTAACAATTAGCAACTGATTTAGTGACCAAGGCATTAGCGACCGAATTAGCAACCAAACAATTTTTCATCCTATGTCACTATTAGTTGCAAAATCGGTCGCTAAAATAAAAAATAGTGACCGATTTTCTGACCAACACTCTCAAAGACGTTACTTTTTGTTTTGGTTGCTAATTCGGTTGCTAAATTAAAATATAGTGACCGATTTTAGTGACCAACTTTATTCTGGTTGTATTAAAACTTATCGGTCGCTAATTCGGCTGCTATTAGTGACCGATTTTGTTGGTCACTAAAATCGGTCGCTGAATGTAATTTAGCGACCGATTTAGTGACCAACATTTTTTTGGTCCTAGAAATTCTACATCAGTCGCTAAATCGGTCACTATTAGCAACCATTTTTTTCAGTCGCTATTCTGGTAATTTCTTGTAGTGGGTCATCTCCTCCAGCAGCAAGGTCGTCTCCCCCAGCAGCTTGGTCGTCTCTTCCATCGGTGGTGATCATCTCCTTCAGTGGCTCCGTCAGACCATGACTCCTTCATCTTCATCATCTCCATCGTCTTCAGCTCATCAGGTAATTTAATTTTAATTTTTAAATAATAAGTTACTAGGATTTAAATATTATTTGTACACAAATGCTTATAGATTAAAATATCAGAATCATTGTGTTATTGTGTAATAAACTCTATAAAATGTGTGGAAAATCACCTAGAAAAAATTATCTAAATTAAAAGATAGAGTTTATATTGGTCGAGTGGCTCTGAGGATTTGAAACCATTGCATCAATGTTATTAATCAACTCAATGAATCTTTGTAGTTATATGGTTAATTTGTTTGAAAATTAGAATGATTTATTTAATTGTAAACTGTTATGGTAGTAATGAGGGTTTATATGATTTATTTAATTGCAATCATATGGTACTACTGCACTGATGGTTTGTAAACTGATATGGTTTATTTAATTGTAAGATTGTTCATTTGTTTAAAAATTAGAATAGTTGATAAGTAAATTCTTATTAACAATACAAGTGGATCTGAAGTTGAGAGCATTTACTAGTACTTGTATTGATATATAATAATTTACATTGTTTCTTTCAAATTATTCTAACATGTTTTATTAATTTTTTTCACTTGCTATTTCTTAATAGGAATGAATGATTACTGATATAGTGTCAATTGGAAGAGATATGTCAATTAAAACTTGTTGTTTTAGTATGTTGATGAATTGTTGATTTACTGTGTTGTTTCACTAAGTGTTGTGTTATGAATTTTAGTGTGTTGTTTTATGAATTTTATAATATCTTATTTTTTAATTTTTTATGTTATACTTCAACTTAAATAATTAAACTTAGATCTTGTGTTATTATTATTGTTTTGTTATTCAAGAGAATTTTTATTGATAATATTTTAAGAGTAAATATGTTTAAATAAGTGAAATAGATAAATTTTTTGAATATTTTTTTTTATAAAAATAGCCAAACAGAACTTTAAAACAGTATTTTAAATTATGCGGATATACAATATTTGATTCACAAATATGCGGATCAGATCAAATTATATCTGACCTCAAAAAATACGAATATCGTATTCGATCTGATTCAATAAGTATAATACATATCGAATTGGCTAGAATTTTAAGTTATATCTAATTCCATCCGTGTAAAGCACTGGATTTTGACGTTGCATGTAGCAATAGGAAGAAATTTTTTTCTGCTATGCCTATGAATATTACGGATATTTAACTTTGCGATTGTTGGAGGAAAAATTGACTACATCATTTTATATAGATAGAATTGATCAAGTTGTTAATAACTAAAATATTATGCAACATTCTTTAAAACTATAAGATGATGAAATAAAGCAATTATAAATTATTTTTTATAGTTCTAAATTAATATGCTTTTTATTTGTTAATCTAATTTCAAATATTTAAAACTTCATTAATAGACCTGTGGGTTTATTAGATGGCTAAACATATAGTTATGTAAGATACTTTTGTTATTTACCCAGCCTATCGCTTAAATTTTATTTATTTATTCAATCAATGTGTATTTAAACCAATTATAATATTTAAAAGAGTTTTATAACGGTTACTCAACTTATCTAAATGGCGCTCACTAAAAACACAAAATAAAAAATTTTACTATAATTAATTATAATATTCGTGTAAATTAAATTCTAATTTTAAATGTATCATCTTTTAATTTTTTCCAACAAATTTTTTTTATTTATATTCTTATTATCATCAAATACCGAGATTACTAGTAGCAAAATCATAAATTTTTTAATTACCATACAAATCAAGTAGCAATATTGCACATTATTTGTGCCTTGAAAATATCGAGCGACGAGGAAATTAACTCAGGAAACAAATATAAAAATGTATATGGTACTGTGGCATGCCAGCAGGTCTCATAATTATCTCCACCGAAATTCCAGAAGTTTTTAACTTCTTCCATATATTATTTTCCGTGAAACACTTGGCTTCTTTCTCTATAAAATCTTCTTGTCTTTATTTTTATTTTTCAACATATCGGAGAGAGAAAACAAGAAAATGGAAATAGCATGGTCCACTAATATTGTTATCGCTGCAGCGACAGTAGTTGTGTTGCTTTCATGGGGATGGAGGGTCCTCAATTGGTTATGGCTGAGGCCAAAGAAGCTTGAGAGGTTGCTAATAGATCAAGGCCTTCGAGGCACACCGTACAAGGTTCTAGTTGGAGACTCGAAAGATTTTATGAAGATGCAAAGTGAAGCCAGAACCAAACCCATGAACACCTCTGATGATGATATTGTTCCTCGTACGCAGCCTTATGTCCTACAATGCTTCAACAAATACGGTACGATATGTCTAATTATTAGTTATGGAATTCGTAATATCTAAATTCAGTTTTATTTTATATTAAGTCATGTATATTTTTTACGAGTTTAATTTTTGATATACACTAACATATATTATAAAATATTTTATGTATTTATCAAATTTTATATTTTTTTTTTAAAAATGTGGATCTTTAAATTTTATTTTAAAAAATAAAATGTGATTTTTTTATTATTTATTTTATAGGTAAAACTAAAAATAGTATGAGAAAAAAATTATTTAAAAATAAAAAATTACATTTTATTTTTTTAAATAGAAATTTAAAATTTAAAAATTTAAATTCTTTTTTTAGATATAAATTTAAAAAATTATTTTTTAATAATGTAACGTTACGTACGTATGAAATTAGTACATATCAAAATTAATTTATCTCTTAATTTATAGCGACAACTTTAACATTATATGAATATGTCTTAGATAGTCATAGAAAGGGAGATTTACTGATAACAAGGTTATATAATATTAGAGTTAAAAGGAGTAGTGTCCAACCCGAATTTGATGGGCTCATGATGAGCTCAACTGTTAACCAATTGAACTTTAGTTTATTAACTTATGACCGGGTTTAACTCATTTTCAAGTTTCAACCTTATTCAAACGATATATACACTCCACGTCCAAAAAAAAAAAAAAAAAAAAAAAACGATATATACACTCATATATTAGTGAATTTCACTAACTACTTTAATTTCGAGTGTCCTAAATTGCTTAAGTATGACAATCATATTTATATAAAAGATTTCTCCTTTAACAATTAAGATTTTTTTATAAACCTAATATTAAAGATAAAATTAGTTATATTATCTATTTCTATTCGTTTAAATTTTTAAAAAGAATGATATTATGATATAATATCAAAATTCTTTATTCAGAAAAATATTAAAAATATAATTATTTATATTATCTTCTCTTAACAGTATTTTAAATTTTAAAAAAAATAATATCATAATATCTATTAATATTTATATTATAAAATTATTATCTAAAAGATAAAAATAATAAATGACAACATATTTAACACATCCACTTATACAAGAATCTCTTTTGCAATTAAAACATACATTTCTTAAGCATTTTTTCTCTAGTTTTATATGCTATTATACTAATTTTTTTTTCTGGAATGACAAGAATGAAATAAAAATTTTGATACTACTATATTATAAAATTACTTACTCAAAAGACTTAAGTAAATAAAAAACGTAAAAGTATCATACACGAAATGAGTTGAAGCAAGGACATTTTTCCTTGTTACGTGCCCATCCATTCTTCTTTTTTTGGCAAATATATATATATATATATATATATATATATATATATATATATATATATATATATATATATATATATTCAAGTCTTGTAATATGTGCATTTATCACATGTTGTATATTCAAATAAAAGAAGACATGTATTTTATTTTATTTTTAACCAAAAATAATATATGCATTATTTTTTATGTATATTTTTATACTTTTTTTTTATAATATTAAAGATAAATTTTTATTTTTATTAATCACTTTTAATACAAAATATAAAAGTTATAAAAAATATACACAAAAATAGCAAACATCACATTTTTTATTGTAATCATCAGTGTCTCTAAGTCATATGATATGGACAAAAAAGATATAAATAATCGGAAACTTGTTTCTTGGACGTAACTCGGAACTCGGAAGGCATCTTCAATTAACATGATAACACAATTAATGAACAACTAGATTTGGTGCGTATCTTGGTTCTTTGGACTAGAAACAATGACAACGACATACAAACTCTTCATCACACGAAAACAAAGGACCACACGCAACGCAAGCCATGACTTCAACAAGTTTCATATTTCATTTATCCAGTTAATAACTAGTAATATTCTTAAGAAGCAAAAAGTAAAATATTTTTATAAAAAATAAAAAGTTTAGATTTTCAATATATATTAAATATTTCAAAATTTTTGCATTTTTAGTTTTAATCAATTTTCGATCAAAACCGAAATACTTTTACTAATATTTTTTTTATGTTGAGAATAGTTATTATTCCCTCTTTTTACTAATTATATAGCATGAAGATTGTAGTGGTAATATAATGACTTATCTGGATCTTCTCGATATATATTTAATTTTCAGGCTAACCTCCATTTCGTTACATATATTGCCTATCTAGTACTTCCATCAAGAAGTGCACAAAACGTAGTATAAAAAATCCTTAGCCCTTAGGTTGTAATAAGCAACGAATTATTTTGTCACTGGGATTTGTCTAACAAGTAGTTTTAGTTATTGTGCTAATTCGCCAAACATTGTTTACCAAATTATATTAGATTAATACTCAAATTCATTCTTAAAAAAAAATTTATTTTTCAAATTGGTTATAGAAAAGTCACCAAAAAAAAAAAATTGGTTATAAAAAGATTTTGTTAATTATGTGACATCAATTATTATGTCATTATGTCATATGTCACTTAATATGATATGTCATGCATCATTTAACATATGAAAGGACCGATTTAACTTACGATCATATCTTTTGGAAACCAATATATCTAACAAAATATTTTGAAGATCAATTTAGTGATTAGGTTATTTTTCAAAAACAAATTTGAGTATTAACCCGAATTATTTCATTGTGTTCTCCACATACGTGCAAACAAATATGCTACGTATTCTGGACATACTCTGGACTCTGGAGTTCTGTGCAATGAATTTTGTCATAATTTGAAAATAGAAAGAAAAATAAAAAAAAATATTACTATCTTTAATATACAATTAATATCTCAAATCAGTTTTTAAGAAATTCTAGTCAAATACTTTAATAATCAATAAATGTTAATCACAAAATCAGATTGTTAGCACCTGATATATTTAATTGGTAAGGCAAGTTAGTTAGTTGAGAATTTAGTTGAAGTTAGTTATGTTACTTAGCTTGTTAAACCAAGTAAGCAAGTTCTTCTCATTTCTTGTATATAAACCAGAAAGAACTCAATGAAATTCATTGGTTTTTCCATCATTCATTTCTCCAACTCTCTGAATTAACATGGTATCAAAAGAAATTCTTTCACTTTTGCTCTAAGAAGCTTCAAAAAATTCATTCACTAGAACAATCTGAAAGTTGGCAGTGTGTTAATGATGTGGTAAACACTTGGATCCTTAATTAAATTTCAAAGGAGATAGTTACATCTTTGATTTAACACAGTCATTAAAATTTTATTTCGTTAAACAAGTCATTCCTACGTCAGATTGTTTATCTATATAAAGAGACTTTTTAAGGACTCATATTTTTGTCTAATTTAGAAATTTTTTTCTTACCAAAATTTGATATGAGAGAAACTGAGGAAAGAGAAAGAGAAAGATAGAGAGCTCTGAATAATGAAGTGTTGGTGTTAAAAGTTAAAACTGATTCAAGTAGCTATAGAATAAAAGTTCACATTTTTACATTGTAGATTAGCATTTTATACAAAACCCACTTAAGTGGCATAAATATCTACTAGTAACTATTTCTCTAACAAAATAATTCTTATACAGTCCTTTGTATTATACAGGGAAGAATTCTTTTTTCTGGTTTGGAGGAATACCAAGGGTGATTGTCACAGATCCTGAGCTAATCAAAGATGTATTCAACAAGGTCTATGATTTTCCGAAGCCAGATACAAATCCATTGATCAAGTTATTGGTTAATGGTCTTGCTGGTCATGAGGGTGAGAAGTGGAGCAAACATAGAAGAATAATCAACCCTGCATTTCATTTAGAAAAGTTGAAGGTTATTTTCACTACATATATCTGAATTGAAATGATGAGCATGGAATCTTTTCATTCCTCAATAATTTTGATGTGCCATAGTTTGCAATAACTTGAATATACATTATTAGCAAGTAATATATTTTTCTTTCTTATTTTTTTAAGAACCTTATTTGACTTATTTTTTCTATCTTGCTTTGCAGATTATGGTACCAATATTCTTCAAAAGCTGCAATGATATGATAAATAAATGGGAGAAAATGTTGTCATCGAATGGAACCTGTGAAATTGACGTGTGGCCTTTTCTTCAAAATCTGGCCAGTGATGTCATTTCTCGCGCAGCATTTGGAAGTAGTTACGAAGAAGGAATACGAATATTTGAACTTCAAAAAGAACAGCTTAAACTTACAATGGAAATTATAATGAAAGTTTACATTCCCGGTTGGAGGTAAGATTACTTTACATATCAAACCTAGCTTATAATTAACTAATGCAAGATTACCATTAGCAATTGACATTTACTTTTAACAAACACATACAATTTGACACTATTTGAATTATATCTTCAGACAGAAATACAAAAATAAAGAGATAGAAACTAAAATACTAGAGACAGATATGAAAAAGTTTCTATATATCTTGTTTGGTGAAAACATAAATATAAATACAAAAAATTTAAACATATTTTTATCTGTCTCTTACATATTAAACAACTCTCAACCTTCTTCCACTACTATTCCTCATCGGAGATCATCAACCTAAATCAAAATTCAAAAATCTAATCATCATTATTTCTTTTCTTAAAACAAGAAAAAATAGAAAAATGAAATAGATAGATAGATAGGCCTGGGGATTAAAACATGGAAATTTGACATTTCGAGGATAAAATGGAAAGTCCTTGATGCGGGATTGAAGTTTCCATGCCGCTAAGGTTGTGTTTGTTTCTGAAGACTAGGACAGAGATTGAGACTAAATATTGTGTTTATTGATTAGAAAGTGAAACTAAAATTTCAATTTCAAGACATACCCTTCAATACCTTTAAAAAGTGAAGATACATTAGACTGAATTTTACCAAGACGAAAACTGAAATTTTAAATTTTTTTTTTTTTCGAAAATATACTCTTTAAACTCTTGAAATTCAAAGTATACCTCCCAGCCATCGTCCCCTAATTCTCCAGCCAGCATGGTCCCCTTTTCTTCTTGAGGAAACTCCAATTCGCTCCATTCTCCATGTTTTGATCTTTTTCCCACACATCACATTATTACCCAGTAACCCTTGAGCACGCAAGAATGATAACAAGAACTCCAAAGAGGAGGGAAATCAAACACACATGCCCTGCTCTTTGGGAATCACCAAAAAATCGTCGAACATTAGAGACTCGTTGAAAGCATCAAGCTCCGAATTGAGCATGTAGTGCTCCAACAGCTTCTCACCAGGGCTGGGAACCACGATGGTGGGAAAGACGTTCTGCAGCAAAGCTGGGTTAAGAGGGGAAGGTGAGGTATGTGACAAAAGAGAAATGAGAAAAGGTGGACGGGCTAAGAAATTTTATTTGCTTTAGCCTTTATATTTATTTTAAATCATACAAAATATCAAGTAATTTTATTACAAACACCATATAGAGGTTTAATTTATTTTTTGTCTTTTAGTTTTTGTCTTTATGTCATTAGTCACCTTTTTAAATAAAACCTAAACTCGCTCATTATCTTTTTATATGTATGATTAACTTAGGGTTGTTTTGTAATTAATTCATTAATCTGTTTAAGGTAGTATTAGAGATTTCAATCTCTTTGTATATGTAATAATTTATTGATCAACAATAAATTTTTAAATGAAATTTTGATCTGCGATAGATTAATTCTTATCTAATGAATTGGGAGATACCGTGTGAAACAAAAAGATCTTAAAACAAAAAATAAATAAATAAATTTAATAAATTAATTAACTAGTTAATTACTAAATTTAAGTTTAACCTTCTAAATATAAATGAAATTATTTCAAGTTTTTTAACAGTTAGTTGAAATTAGAAATTATATATATATATATATATATATATATATATATTATTTAAATTTTTGTATTACTTTTTTGTTTTAATCTCTAAATATATAGTCTTATCTGTAACATTTATTTTCGAAAAAAATTTTTTTTATACTATTATAGCAAGTTGCACAATTAAATAAGAGATAATGAATAGTTAAATATTTATAGAAAAAATCTATATTTAATTGCGTTGAAAATAAAAAGAGAAGAACAATTAAAAATTAACTTCTTATTATTTTAGATTAATATATTTTTGATAAGCTAATCAAACTATTAGGGATTTAATTTAAATATATAATTTTAATTTCAAATACCAAAATTTTAGTAGATTCATCACTATTAGTTGCTGATGGTACTAGGAGAATCCAAATAATCATAAGATTAATGATGTTTATTTGCAGGTTTTTACCTACTCCTATCAATAGGAGGATGAAGGAAATTCACAGAGAAATAAAAACTTCACTTAAGGATATAATTAATAAGAAAGAGAAAGCACTAAAAGCAGGTGAGACCGCTAAAGATGACTTATTGGGTATACTATTGGAATCAAATTATAAGGAAATTGAAGAGCATGGAAAGAAGAAGAATAATGGAATGAGTCTTGAAGATGTAATCGATGAATGTAAATTGTTCTACTTTGCGGGACAAGAGACCACTTCAGTTTTGCTTGTTTGGACCATGGTGTTACTCAGTAAGCATTCTCATTGGCAAGCTCGAGCAAGGGAAGAAGTCTTTCAGGTCTTTGGTAGCCAAAAACCACACCTTGATGGCTTAAATCGCCTAAAAATTGTAAGTATTCTGATTTTGCTCCTTATGATATTACTTATGAGGAGTGCTAGGACCAGCAACTTTTGTGTTTTGTAGTCATCAATTGGCTATCAATAGTGTTTTTAATGGTGTGAAATTATATCTAATAGTGGGAGATCATTCACTTTTCTTTTGATGGTTAAGTGCTGGCCACAAAACACAAAAGTTGCTGGCCTCTTAGACTTTCTCATTACTTATTTGAAGTTAGATATCAATTTCTACCTACCTCCGTAAATCATGTGGGTAATACCTATCATAAAACATAGCCACCTTAATTAACATTAGTCAACTTTTTTATTATAAAATTGTTTTTTTAATATTTATTTTTGGATAACATACGGTCTAGAGTATAAAATTTAAAATTTGTTAAAAAAATTAACTAGTATTTAGCTTGAAAAAGGTTAGCTCACTAGTTGAACTCTAATACGTGAATGGGATAGAGTAGGGGGTCATGGTATCCACAACAATCACACTTATAATAAAAATCATAAATTACTAGATTTATAGATTTGTGATACAAAATTATACTGATTTTGGATAAATGTATATATAGTTTTTATTTCTATTATTCTATATATATATTTCTTATGCAAAAAGCTTGACATTGAACTATTATTAATTTACCGTGTCTGATATGCTATAGGATTAAAATTTTATTATGCTTTTTTTATTTTAATAATTTTGGATATCCATACAAATCTTTTGAGTATAAAATTACCTATAAAAAGTATAGATGATGGAGGCGAGTTATTCTCGTTGAATTAGGAAAGGGACAATGTACTCTTTGTCTTTGCATTTCTAATTTCTAAATAAATAAAATTTTGAACTTTTAATCTTTTTAATAATTTTAAGAAATAACGCATGTATATATTTAAATGTTTACTTATTTAAATATTAAGATAATAAATAGAACTCTGATTGTTCGATACTTATTATTAATATAAATTTCTTAAACCAGGTCACTATGATATTATATGAGGTTCTCAGGTTATATCCACCAGTACTTGGGCTTACTCGAACTACCGGCAAAGATATGAAACTTGGGGACCTAAATTTGCCTGAAGGAGTACAAATTTACTTGCCAATTGTTTTGGTTCACCATGATTTTGGACTTTGGGGTGATGATGCAAAGGAATTCAATCCTGAAAGATTTTCAGAAGGAGTTTTTAAGGCAACAAATGGCAAAGCTTCTTTTTTTCCATTTGGATGGGGTCCTAGAATATGTATCGGACAAAACTTCTCGTTATTGGAAGCAAAGATGGCTTTATCATTGATTCTACAACATTTTTCATTTGAACTTTCTCCGGCATATACTCATGCTCCGATGGTTATGGCTACACTTCATCCACAATATGGCGCTCATATCATTTTACATAAGGTGAAAATATAAAAATAATAACATGCTCGGGACATTTAGTTTTTATGATGAGTTAAGAATATGCTATATTTGTTGTAAAATATTAAGGAGGGTAAAGAGAGAAAAAAGAGAATAAAAGAATACTGTCATTCTTAATATTTTCTGATATGTATATCTTATATTTGATACCTTATGTAATAATACAATCAATTCAACACACTTGTAATTTCTCTTAAGAAAACAAATTGATACGTTTCTTCACCTTGTGTCGTCGTGTTTTCTGAATATTCTGGTGGCTTAGTTTTTGTTTGATAAGTCTATTTATATTGCTACAAAGCTCTTCTTCCAAGCCACTTTCATCCACCTCAGTATTTGATCTTCAATCACTTAATTATAATGTAAAAAGAAAAAAAAAAAAAAAAAAAAAAACTATAGTGTGGTTCTGTTACTCGACAAATGCTGGCAGGTCGATAGGTTAGGCCATCGATATCTATTAAAGTTGAGGAGGGGTTCGACTAGTGAATCAGGCAAGATAAATACAAGTATGATGTATCGACAATGAGGATGAGGTCGATCTGGTGGCAGAATAGGTTCTAAGAAGTGATTAACGTGGTCAAGAGAGCAGTTATCGCGATGTGTTTTAGCGGGAATATAATGGTTATTTCATTGAACCATAGGTTGCTCGACAAGTGTCATCAGAGGATTGGATGAACATGTTTATAAATAGGATAGCAAACAAGGGTTGAAGGTTAGGAAATTGTTTTCAGAAACACACTCATACAAATTCTCACACTCCTAGCGACTTTTTGAGATTTTACTTTGAGTCAAATTTCTGTAGGTTTGTTTCTATCATCATTTCTTCCATTGTTTTTTAAAATTTTGTATTTTATGCTTCGTAGTTTATCTTTTCAACAAGTTTAAATTTTAGTCATTGTTATGTTCAAGATTTATTTTAGTTTCTTTTATTAGAAGGTTTTGATGCATGCTAAACTGATATTAGTAAAGAGGAGTAGGCTTCGTTCCTAGATATTAGATTTCAAACCAACCTAAGAAATTTCTTGTAAAAAGCATATCAATTCTAATTTGTAGAAAATCTGTTAAACAAGTTCAAATCTTTGAACTCAAACCATGGCATCTATTGTTTATTGTGGTTAAAAACTATGAACTAACAAAGCTATGGATATCTAGTATATATTATAACACACTCTTAGACTTTTATCAAAAAATGTCTCATTAAAATTCTATTAAAAAAAATGTTGCAGTGGTGGTTACACAAACTTTTGTGAATGTCACATTGCATACAGAAGGAAGTACCCATGAAAAAATGTTGTTAGTGCAAATACTAGGGAAAATGGGCGAAATCCACGCCGTAGAATAACGCATGTACCAAATCAACCACTAGTGACTGCTGGATGGCCCCATTCGGCCCTCCTCCTGGTTATGTGCTATCATCTGACGGTTATGCACCTCCAGTTCGATTTGAGAGTGCGCTAGTCATGATTAGTAATTAGTCTAATTTCACTCATTCTAAAATGAATGGAGATTACCAAATTGGCTCTACATCGAATAGTACTAGGTCACTAGCTGCTTTTCGACAGCATATTTATGAGAGTCATCATGATTTAGTTAATTTGCTGACCTAGCAAATGACTACGATCCTTAATCTTATAATGGCTGATAATAACGCTAAGTATGATCAGCTAGTTAGACAAGTCAATAAGATTGCTAACATCATAGATTTCGATGATGGGTATGGTGATCAGCCTCAAAATTTAGGAAATAATAATGAGGAAGGTTTTCTAAATGATTATAATGAGGAG
The DNA here is from genome assembly GCF_059453495.1 of Arachis ipaensis. NCBI lineage: Eukaryota > Viridiplantae > Streptophyta > Magnoliopsida > Fabales > Fabaceae > Arachis > Arachis ipaensis. The sequence continues at coordinate 98,063,465 of NC_142443.1, read as the reverse complement.
GGTCATCCTCATGTTGTTCGATGTGGTCAAAATGCTGTAATATTTTGAATTAGGTTCGAGCAAATTAACATGGTGATCACTATCAGATGACAAGGACTGTAGAGAATATCCTTAATCGAGTGGGTATCAATGTAGATTTTAAGTATCGATCTTATTTTGCTTTAGCTTTTCTTGAAGCTGTGCGGATGGCTGAAGTGTCTAGGGGAGTAAAAAATTCTAAGATAGTTAAAAGTTTGCTCGATATTTGGTAGAACTTGAAAATTTAGCAAACAATGAGGATTTAAAAATAAAAACTTTTCATCGTTCTTGACGAAAATACTTTTACTTGGTTTTTGAATTTGAGGCCCAACTCAATTTTGACTTTGATTTAATTGAAAAATGATTTTCACAACTAATTTTATCAAGGGAAATTGACCGTCACTTTGACAGATTTGTTCACACTTAAACATGAAGACAGCGAGTCAATCGATGATTATATAATTCGATTTAAAAATGCTCGCAATAAATGTTGTGTCAATTCCTGAAAGTGAAATCGTCAAAATGGCAATTAATGGATTTGGTTTTTGTAACACCTTACCACACAAAGTTTTATGCTTAAGTCGTGTTGAGTTTAGAAAACTAATGTCTATGATGAACAAACATTATAAGCAAATTGTTTGTTTAATCTACCTGGTTTAGTGTGCAGGAAAATAAAATTGTTAAAGGTGATTTATTTCCATTTGCATGCAATTTACTTTCTTCACTCCGTCTCCAACTCTCTGCTACTCCAATTTGGGATAAATGGAGAAAGTGATTTCTGATAATCACTGCTGTGAATCAAAGGCCAAAATTGTTTCTTGGGAATAAAGCTCTAGCTCAAGGGTTCAGATCTGGGTTTACCACTGAACAACTTTTTCATTGCTACCCTGAGATTTTCGATCAAGCAAAATGGCTCAGATTCAAAATTCCTAATTTAGAAATTAATTAAAAATAGTGAAATAGTAAGTTGGTGAAGCACACCGCTCGAGGAGTTGACATGGAAGAAAGCAACTCAGCAACATTGAAAAAGGTACAAAAGAAAATTTTCTTCTTTCTGAAGACAAGGAGAGAGAACCAGATTTTTGAGTTTGTTCTGAAGTGATCCTCTGTGAAGTGTTCATCAACCTTGGACAGTGTTTTCTAGTCAAAGAAGCATTCCGCCAAGATGAAGAACTCAATCAGAGTCAACTAAATCCGGTTCAACTTATAGCAACTGAGACTGTTGAAATATTAATCTCCTTCATGTTTTACAGTGTGCATTTCATTTTCAATGTATATCTTTCTGTAATTTCTTGGTGGAAAAAGGCTGAAAGAGAGGAATCAAGAAAAAGCCTATGAATGACAAAAGATTGAGTGATACACTTGAGAGAAAAGCCTAGAGTGATTTCAGATTTCTTTAGGTTGTTTATTAAGTCTTGTGTCTTGTACCTGTGAGGTACCCCTTTCTAAGTTGGGTTAGCACTTAGAGTGAAGAGTTAGGTATTAGCATAACCAAGTCAAGTTAGGTTAGAACTTGAGAGAGAAAGGATTGTGTGAATCCTATGAATTGGTGTGTGTAATACTTTAACTATAGTGAAAATTTCACCACAGTTGTGGTGGAGACTAGATGTAGGTTGCATTGCATAAGGCAACTAAACCGGGATACATGTTGGTGCCATTCTTTTTCTCTTTCTCAACATTCTGTTTTCTGTTAATTATGAGACAAAATCGAATTGTCTCATAAAATTTTCGCTGCACAGTTCAAACAGATTCTAAATAAAAGTTTGCAAGCAAAGGCAAAATTCATTAAAGTAAAAGAAGGCCATAGATTCAACCCCCCTTCTCTAAGCCTTCTCCAACCTTCAATAGTTTACATTTAGTATTTTCTTTTTCTCAGTTTAATCTATCTGAGTCTCATTGAAAAAGACAAACATGGTGAGATTTCTAAGAAAAAGCCAACGAGTGATAAAAGACAGTGAGTTAAACTAGGAGAAAAAGCCATAAGAAGTCTCAAATTTTCTTTGTAATCTTTCTATTTTATGTCATGATCCTGTGGGAATTCCTTTGTAAGTTGGTTTAGCACTTTGCTATTGAAAGCTAGATTGAGGTCTAGTCAAGTTCAAATTGGGTTAGAATCTGGATTTGTCCCAGATAGGATTGGGTAGATTCTAGAAAAAACATTAACATTGGTGTATGTAATGTGTTGAAAAGTGACAAACCCCAATTTGACGGTTTGTTTTGCCTTGAATTTAGAACATTTTGATAACCTTTTGTCACATTTAGCCTAAGAATTAGCATGGTTTTGTTATCTCTTCCATGATTGTGCTTAAGTGTAAAAACATGCTTTTTAAGCCTTATCTTGGTGAATTCTAGTTTCTGTTTGATTCCATACGATGCCTTGATGTGTTTGCTAGTAACCTCAGGTTGAAACTAGGCATGGATCAAAGGAAGCAAGGAAGGAAGCAAGGAAGGAAGCATACAAGTGGAGAGAAGCATAAAAAGTCAAAGAAGCAAAGTCAGCCATGCACGCGCACGCGCACAAGGCGCTCGCGCGCACATTGCAGAATCGACCAGGGACGCGCACGCGTACCATGCGCGCACGCGCCGATGCTGGCACATGACCTCATTAATGCAACACGTGCCTGGCGATTTGAGGGGGTTTCTGAACCCATTTTTGGCGCCAAATTGCTAAAGGAAAGGAATAAAAGGATGAAGGATTAAGGGGAATGCATCATTTCATCACTTAGGATTTTTCATACTTTAGAAGTTAGTTACCAATTAGTTTAGTTGAGCTTTGTAGTTAGTTTCTAGAGAGAGAAGCTCTCTCTTCTCTCTAGGATTAGGATTAGGTTTAGGTTAATCTCCCTTCTTAGATCTAGGTTTAACTCATGCTTTGATTCACTTCTCATTTACCAATTCTTAATCTTCTCCTCTTCCTCTTTCTAGATGTGTGCTTTAATAATTGTAATTCTTTATTTTGTTTTGGATATATTGTTGTTCCTTGGTTTTCTTTCAATAATGCAATTTGAGGTAATTCATGATAATTGTGATTTCCTTGATTGTTGTTGTTAGTTCCTTTCAATAATTGTTGTTAGATTTCATTCTTGTTGTTGACTTACTATGTTTTTCTTTTGTGCCTTCCAAGTGTTTGATGAAATGCTTGGTTGGATTTTAGTATAGATTTTGTTCCTCTTGGCTTAGGTAGAGTAACTAGTGACACTTGAGTTATCTAATTCCCTTGTTGATTGATAATTGGATAGATTGCTAATTGATTTGAAAACCTCTAAAGCTAGTCATTCCTTTAGGAGTTGATTAGGACTTGAGAAATCAAATCGATTCATCCACTTGACTTTCCTTTAATTAGTAAGGGTTAACTAAGTGGTAGCAATGAACAATTCTCATCACCATTGAGAAGGATAACTAGGATAGGACTTCTAGTTCTCACACCTTACCAAGAGCCTTTTATAGTTGTTAGTTTATTTTCATTGCCATTTACTTTTCATGCTTCCTATCCGAAACCCCAAAATAACTCATAACCAATAACAAAACACTTCATTGTAAGTCCTAGGGAGAACGACCCGAGGTTTAAATACTTCGGTTTATAAATTTTAGGGGTTTGTACTTGTGACAAACAACTTTTTGTATGAAAGGATTAGTGATTGGTTTAGAAACTATACTTTACAACGAGATTTCATTAGTGAAATTCTAAACCGTCAAAAATCTAATCGTCAAAAAGTTAGTGGAATTCTATCATAATTGTGATGGAGACTGGATGTAGGCTACATTGCACTAAGTAGCTGAACCAGGATACATTTGGATGGTACTCCTTCTTCTCTACTTCACTTCTGTTTCTGTTACTTAGGAGACAATGAAAATGTCTCTCAACTCGTTACGAGACAAAAGTAAAAATATCTCCTAAGTTTCTTTAAAAAGGCAAATGTAATATTCAACAGAAAAAGAAGCTAAGATTCAACTCCTATTCTCTTAGCCACTGATAACCATCAATTGGTATCAGAGCTTGGTCTCAAAGAGATTAAACTTTACAGCTTGGAAGAAAGATTCTGATGGCAAACAACAATAGTTCTAATATGGTGGCCTACACTCTGACAGAAGGGCAATCCAATAACAGACCTCTGTTCTTCAATAGAAAGAATTACAGTTATTGGAAGAAGAGAATGAAGATTTTTGTTCAATCAGTAGATTACAATATTTTGAAGATAATCCTCAATGATCCCAAGTCCCAACCAAAACAGGAGCAGATGGCGTAGTCATTCCTAAGATTGGGGCCGAATGGAATGATGAAATTAAAAAGAAGATAGAGCTCAACGCCAAGGTTGTTAACATGCTTAACTGTGCTATCAGCTTTGAGAACTGGAGTATGGATTTCGAGAATCTTACCACTTTATTTAGATAGAATCGAAGAGCTCGGCGTGATACGTGGTCAGGAGGGCATTTTCGTCATTTTAGAGTTAAGGGACAAAATGGTAATCTCGTCACATTCAAAGATCTGAATACTAGAAGAATCATACCATACCAGTCTTGGACATCTAGAAGACCAAGAGTTCATCTCAAAAACAGTGGTGCTAAAAGGGCGATAACTCATAAGGCCCAATAGGCTAAGTCAGGACAGCAAGAAGCCCAATAATGCTTTTCAAATTCAGTGGGAGGCATAATTTATTATTTATTTCGAATTTATTAGGCTTTTATTGTAATTTTTTTTCTGTTAGAGTTTGTTAGAAGATTTGATTTAGTTATAATTTGCTTAGTATTATTTTTAGGATTTTAAAATTTAAATCAAATCTGATCTAATCCAATAAGATCAAATCTGATTTAAATTAGTTATCATATCTTTAGGATTTTAAAATTTAAATCAAATCTGATCAAATCTGATTTAAATTAGTTATCTTATCTTATCTTTTAGCTAATTTATTTGGTGTCTATTTAAACACCTTCTGGTGAGACAATTTACATAACTTTTGATGAATAAAAATTTCCTTAGTTGCTTTTAAGCACGTTTTATTGTGTGAGAAGTGAGGTGAGTGATTTGCTTCGCTTGTTGCATGAAGAAGCTTGAGTGATTCAATTTTCATCCCTTTGATCTAGGTTGTCAAGGACAGGTTCTTTGAAGGTCTAGTAGGGAATCCTTTCCGGTGACCTAGGTTGCTAAGAACAGGTATCTTAGAGATCTAGTAGGAAAAACCTTTTATCTATCTTTTTTAATATTTTCCTATCACGGCGAGAGATTCACGTGGCTGTAAATAGAACGCAAATTGGAGCACTGTATCTCAATATATGATCAAATGAAGGAGGAGATGAATAGTAACCAAAACCCTCTTTTCCTCTCTTGTCATCAACGTCTCTCTCTCTCTCTCTCTCTCTCTCTCTCTCTCTCTCTCTCTCTCTCTCTCTCTCTCTCTCTCACTCAAATGCTGAAGGCCTCTTATGAGTATATATAATTGTTGGGCTTGGGCCCAACTTGGGTCTGGTCCAACCCGTTAGTATTTTTGGTTCTTTTGGCCCAATTTCGGGCCAAAACCTTTTGAATTAGTGCCCGATTTTTAATTCTAAATATTTTTCCAAGTTTTTCTACTATTTTATTTTCTCTCACGCAGTATCGGACAGACTTAAGTCAGTACTGCTGGCTAAATTATCGGTATGCGTTCTTACGCAATTTTTCGCAGAAAATTATATTTTTTCACTCAAAAAAATTTACTAAATCCAAATCTCATATTTAAATTTTTTAATTAGGATCTCTAAATTTTCAAACCTATTTCGAATAATTAAATTATTATTTTATTTTATCTAAGCGATCAGATTAATTCTGATTCTTACATTGGACGTGTCCTTTGGATTCCCATCCCTTGAAGTCTCTGTTTAGGTCCAGAAGCTCTCTGTTCAATGCAGAAATCTTTCTATTTAACTCAGCAACCTTTTTGCTCAATCCAGCAACTATTCTGTTTGTTCACTTTTATTGATTTTTCTCCAATTTCTCCTGTAGCAAATGAATTCAAATTAACTCAAAGTAATGTTCATTAAATCATAAAATTATTACTTAATCAACAAGAATTCTTAGCTTATTGAATGAAGTTTTAAAGGAAAAAGAACTAAAAATGTAGCTGCATCAGATACCAAAAAGCATGTTCCCAAGGTGAGGCAACATTTTATAATACAATTCCTGTATTACTTATTTGCTTTGCTTTCTTAAAGTCGCTTTTAAGAGTGCCAAATGCATTCAAACAAATGCACACAACTTAAGATATGTTATCTTATGGTTTTATTTTATAAAGTTGTAAACAATGGTTTGGTCGTTTGATGGATTTTGTGTGCAATAGCTATTTTAATAAAAAACTTGTCGTAAAGTTATTAATATAATGTACTTGATTTTCTTTGACAAATGTATTGTCATATCTTATGCAGCTACAAGATGCAAGGTGCTGGACGGACATGGGATGATGCTGTAAACATTGCAATTTGGTGGAGAAAGCACCAATGGGACCTACTTGTCATTTGCAATTTCGGTTTATAACTTTGAATTTTTGATACTTGTTACAGAGAAGTATGAAAGAAAAGTCACGAGATTTTGGGATGTCTTCTACAAGTGCCGCTCGGGCAAGGTAAAGGTGGTTTGTTTATTATGTTTTATTTAATTGATATTTGGTAGATATTCTATTTTAATTTGTATTAATTATAAGCATTTTTTGCATTAGTTTCATTTTGGAATTTGGATTTGGTAAATATTCTATTTAGTTGTTTTGTTTTGTTTTGATATGCTTAAGTATGCATTACAAGGTAGAAGTCCACTTTATAAACAAGTTTTTACATTAAATTTTTGCATGAACAAAACTAAGTTAACACAGACTATAAATAGTTATTATTAATTGAAATGCACTACAAGAAAAACGTTGAAATCGTCGAATTTACCGCCTGTAATAGTGTTAAATTCGTATGGTTAAGTAATTACCGGTGAATTTACGTTTCTGATGGTAAATTCGCCGGTAATACTTAGAGGGAAACAAAAAATAAATTGGCACGTCTTTTATGAGGGTCGGATTTACTGTCGGATTTTAAACTCACTTAGTGAAATGTTGCGTTTTGGTGACCCGCAATAGTTTATCATAGAATTTTCTAACGGTAAATCCGACTGTGACTGGGCCATAAAATCAAAGTGCTAACCCTCTTCTCTCGTTTGAATTTCACTCTCTCTCTAACCCTCTCGCCTCCCCCTCTCTCTACTCCTCTACCCCTTTGCCCCTTCTCTATCTAACCCTCCCGCCTTCTCGGTTGTTGCCGCCTCTCCCTTCTCTTTCTTCCTTTCTCTCTCTTACCCACTTTAACTCAGCCCCTGTCACACAATCCCTATTCCTAGCTCATTCCGACTAGCTTCCAACTCTGGCGACCGTTAGCTTGCCGCTTCTCCCACCGACAATATTATAGTGCCGTTGTAATTTATTTCATCTTCTTCGCTCCTTTCCGTTTTGGCAACCTAGATTATTACTCTATTTTTAACTTCTGTTTCAGTTAATTTTAGTTTCATTAATCTGATTTCTAGTTAGTTAGTTAGAATTAATTTTGTTAGTGGATTTTAAGTGGTTAGGATAGGTTAGATTAGGTTATTAGGTCCTGAATTGCCGAAAAATGTTTGGATTATTTGGATTATGCTTGGTTGGTACTGGTTTTAAATTATTTGTTGCTGGTGTTGATTGTTAATTTAAAATTAGGACTATCAATTACTATTTAATCTTGATTTTACATGTTTAATGTTGTGCACGCCAAGTATTCGTCAATATGCCTAAGAACTTTTAATGCAATTTTTGGTCTAATTCTTGAAGGTCTATACTCGTTTGCATGTTATGATTGTTACTTCAGTATGGTAGCATCCGCCTAAAATCATTGGATTTATCCAACAATGCACTTTCCATTGAGAAGCAGTATAGCAGGCGTAGGGCAAAGCATGGGAGATAGGAGCAAGGGGCAGCACGCATGGCAGCTTTTGAGCATCGCGATGTGCATGATGACAGTGTTAGCCACACGATTCCCAGCCATAGTCGCATGCTTTTCATCGCTCGCTAGTTCGTGGTGTTGCATATCACCAAAAATAAATTAATGTTAAAATTAATAAAATTAAATGACATACACTGCAGCACGCAGCATGCCAGCACCTCCCACACTTATTTCTGCCAAAATTTAGGAAGCTTTTAACTTTTTCCATATACTTATTTCCGTGGATCACTTGGCTTCCTTCTCTTTAAAATCTTATACGATCCGTATTTTGCTTCTACCACCAATATATCGCACAGAGAAAAAAAGAAAATGGAAGCAGCATGGCCTACTATTGTTATCACTGCTGCCACAGTAGTTGTGTTGCTTTCATGGGGATGGAGGATCCTCAATTGGTTATGGCTGAGGCCAAAGAAGCTTGAGAGGTTGCTAAGAGATCAAGGCCTTCGAGGCACACCGTACAAGGTTCTAGTTGGAGACTCGAAAGATTTTATGAAGATGCAAAGTGAAGCCAGAACCAAACCCATGAACACCTCTGATGATGATATTGTTCCTCGTACGCAGCCTTATGTCCTACAATGCTTCAACAAATACGGTACGATATGTCTAATTGTTAGTTATGGAATTGTGTTATCTAAATTAATTCGGTTTTTATTTTGTATCATCTTTCATCAACATTGTTTTAGATACTCATAGAAAGTGATATTCATTGGTAACAAGGTTATTTAAGATCAGAGTTGATTAAAAGGACGAAGTAGTGTCCAAAGCGAATTTGATGATCGAACTCATGATATCAACTGTTAATCAATTGAACTCTAGCTAATAAACTTATGACTGGGTTTAACTCACTTTCAACTTTATTTATGATATACATATATTATGGAATTTCACCAACTCCTTTTGAGTGTCCTAAATTGTCTAAGTATGACAATCATATTTATATAAAAAGAATTCTCATTTAGAAATTAATATTATTTTATAATAAACTTATTAATATGCGTATTGTAAAAATTATGAATATTCATATATTTTATTAACAGATATCTTTATATACATAATCTTGAGTTTGAAATGTAAATTTTTCATTAGCTTTTTTTTTTTAATTATTTTATACTGAAAATTTTTTTATCACAAAGATTAAATTTTAAGTTTTTTAGCAATAAAAATTTTGATATTATGTCATAAAATTATTTTTTTTTAATTTAAGTAAATCAAAAGTTACATAAATAATTATATATAAAATGAGTTGAGAAAATGACATTCGTTATATGCCCATCCACTCTTTTTTTTTTCCCTTCAAAGTGTCATATATATTTTCAGGTCATGTATATGTGTTGTACTGTGTCCATTTATCATCTTGTATAATTTAAACGAAAGAAGACGTGTATTTTATTTATATCTTAACAAAAATAATATTTAAAATCTTGTATGTATATTTCTATTGTACATATTTTTTGTGGTTTTAAAGATAATTTTTTTTTATTTTTAGCAATTATTTTTAGTATAAAAATAATAAGTATAAAAAATATACACTCGTTTTTATAAGTTCATAAGTGTCATTTATATCATATGTCATATGATGTGAACAAAAAAAGAACTAAAGAATAGAGAAATAATATCAATCGGAAACTTTGTTTTTTGGACTTAGGTTCGGTTCAGTTTGAATAAGCAGATTAATTAGGTTTTTTTTTTTTAAATAACTTAAATAATAAATAGTTATATTAAAAATAGCTTATAAATAAGTTATTTTGTATTTAGATTTTTAATACTAAAAATATTTATTTTATAAAAATATGATAAAATATAATAGTATTATGAAAAAAATTATTTTTTTTATCTTTTTTATAAGTTCTTAAATAATTTCTTAAAAAAATATAATTTAATTTTAAAAATTATACTAGACATTAATTCTACTATTTTTCATAAGTTAAAAATTCAAAAAAATTACTTTTAAAGTTTCTCAAACGCCCTTAAGCCATCTTTAATTAACATGAGAACATAATTAATTTGTCTAGCAAGTTTTAATTGTTGTGGTCATTCACCAGAAAGTTATTAGTTTGTCTTATTTCACGGTACACATAGATACCTAGTGAAAATAATTATGCTACACACTATATGTATACTATGCAATAAATTTTGTCATAGCTTGAAAATAGATGTAACTGAGAATTCAAATTTTAAGAATGATTAAATATGTGAAGAACCTGGTGAGCCAAAACCGTTAGCAATTTTTGATTGGTTTATTTGAGTTAAAAAAGTATTTAGTTTTTAAAAAAATAAATATTTTTATTAAAAGTAAACAATATTTTATTTAAAAAAAAAATATTTTAAAAAATTTATCCAAATATAAAAGAATCTTTTTTCTGTTAAAAAAAATCATTTTAGAAAAAATAAATTGGACTAATTTTTTAAGATATAAAAAGAAACAGTGTGTAATTCACTGAAATGAATAATTGGTATATTTTTTTTATATAAATTTAAATTATTTTTTTAATTTTAAGTAACAAATCGGACCTTAAAATTAGAAAACTAGAAAAATGTGAGATTAGATTTTATAATACACAAATTGAAAGGTCTAATTTGTGTTGGAATAATTTTTTTTTCTTGCTATTAAGTAAATCGGACTAATTTGTACATTTAATTTTCCTTTAATACTAAAATACGAATTTGAGAGTTAAATTTGTATGTTCAAAAAAATTTAAAATAAAAAATCTGAATTCAACCCTCAAATTTCTGTATTTGAAAAAAATATTGAAAGTCACAATCCTAACCTTCAATTTTATGCTTTCCACATGAAAAAAAAAACACACAAATTCTCCACATTGTTTGAAACACCATTGGAAGTCTAATAACAAAAATAAAAAGCTGACAAATTGAGAAAGAAAGAGGAAGAGAGAATGTTTTTCAAATAGTGAAGTGTCAGTGTAAAAATTGATTCAACTATCTAGAAAATGAAAGTTCTCACTTTTTTACACTGCAGGATAGTATTTTATATAACAATCATAGGAGGATATATTATTGTTGTGTAAGTTAAACATTAGTTTAGTTACAAGTAGTAATAAAGCAGCAGCTAAGCTAGTTATGAAATGTAAAGAAGCAAATAGAAGTTAGTTAGCTTTATGTATATATAAACATTTTTACTTTTTTTTTTTGTAGAGTGTGGTTCACTATTATTGAATTGTAACTTTTGTTTCTTTTTTCTGATTTTCTATGTGTTTGTCATCTCTCTCTTCTCTTTTTTTATCTTTTTCGTCTTTTTTTTCTTGGGTCAAAACTCCCCGAAATTTTACATGGTGCGGTGAGCGTTATGTGACTCAACTCTATTCTTCTGAATCTCCTTAATTCTTGGCTCCTTGACGAGAGGAACTTTTGCGTGGTCTAGAAATTTGTGGATAAATCCTCGTTGCAAGTATAGTTTCTAAACCTTCAAAAGTCCTTTCATACAAATGTTGTGGTTGTCACAAGTAACAAACCCCTTTGAAATTGATAACCGAGTATTTAAACATCGGGTCGTCTTCTCAAGGAATTGCAGGGAGGTGTTCTTATTATTGGTTATGAAAAAGTGTGTTTTTGGGGTTTTGGATTAAGGTAAAAAGTTAGTTGAATGACAAGAAAGATAAAATAATAATAAAAATAAACTCTTGGCAAGGTACGAAGAACTGGAAGTCATATCCTAGTTATCCTTATCAATTGTGCTGAGAATTGGATTTTTCTCCCACTTTGTTAACCTCTAACTATGAAGGTAAGTTAAGTGGATGAATTAATTTCGATTCCTCGAGTCCTAGTCTTTCCTTGGGAAAGGCTAGAGTTATTGGAACTCGAATTAATTCTTGAAGAATTTCAATTTTCAATCAACAATGAGTTTGATAACTCAAGAGTCACCAATTAATCAACCAAAGCCAAAAGGGAAAAATCTAAATTATTTATATAAATAAAAGAAAGCAATCATAAATCTGAAATACCTTAAATAATATTAATTTAAGAAAATCATAACATGAATGTAGCATAAGCCAAATAGGCAACATAACTAATATAAGCATTAAAATATCTGAAAGTAAGAGATAAATATAAAGTAAAAGAACATTGAACCTGGGATTGAGAATCACTCCTAAAACTAAGAGAAGTCCTAAATCCTAATCCTAAGAGAGAGGAGAGAACCTCTCTCTCTAAAAACTACATCTACTCCTAAAATTGTGAATTGTGAGCTTATCCTCATGAATGGATGCATTCTCCCACTTTATAGCCTCTAATCTGTATTTTCTGGGTCGAGAACTGGGTCAGAAACAGCCCAGAATTCGCTGGTTGCGAATTCAAACACGCTGATTTTCGCCACTGCGATGAGTCCGCGTGGATGACGCGATCGGGTCGCCTAGAGTCAGGAAAACTATAGCATATTATATATCAAATCGAAGCCCCGGACGTTAGCTTTCCAACGCAACTGAAACCGCATCGTTTGGATCTCTGTAGCTAAAGTTATAGCTGTTTGAGTGCGAAGAGGTCAGGCTGGACAGCTTAGCAGTTTCTCCAACTTCTTGTATTCCTTCCACTTTTGCATGCTTTCTTTCCATCCTCTGAGCCATTCCTGCCCTGTAATCTCAGAAAACACTTAACACACATATCAAGGCATCTAATGATAATAAGAGAGGATTAATAATAAGCAAATATAAGATCAAAGAAGCATGTTTTCAATCATAGCACAAAATCAGGAAGGAAAACGTAAAACCATGCAAATAGTATGAATAAGTGGGTAAATAGTTGATAAAATCCACTCAATTAAGCACAAGATAAACCATAAAATAGTGGTTTATCAACCTCCCCACACTTAAACAATAGCATGTCCTCATGCTAAGCTCAAGAGAAACTATAAAGATGAAGAGGAATGGCAGGATGTATGAAATACAACCTATCTATATGAATGCAACTACATGAAAAAATGTTTCTACCTACTTGGTTTAAAAGTAAATAAGTTCTCCAAGAATAACTATGAACTGGATTTCACTAATTCAAATCATAAAAATGAAGTACAAATAGACTTGTAGAAGAAAATAACTCATGACAGCCGGGAACAAAAAATCGAGCTTCGAACCCTCACTGGAAGTGTATGTACTCTAATTACTCAAGTGTTTTAGGTTCGATTCTCTCAATTCTTCACTAACCTTGCTTTCTAAGGCTTGCTCTTCATCTAACAATCAACATAAATTTAATGCACAGATACACATATCAAGAGGTCTTTTAAGGGTTGTAATGGGGTTAGGGTCAAGGTAGGATTGTATTTGGCCAAGTGGACTAAAATCTGAATCCTTAATTAACTTAAACTTTCCACCTAACTTTAGACAATCCATGTAATCATAATACCACATCTAACCATCCATTAACCATGTTTTCCACATATTCATGCATTCTAATTTCAAGTACAGTACATATGCATTGTTTTCAACATTTACTTTGGGGCATTTTGTCCCCTTTTTCTTATTTGCTCTTTTTTCTCTTTTTTTTATACATATTTTTTTCTTTTATTTTTCTCAATGCATATGATTAAATTATTGGATGCATGAATCATGTCCTAAACATTTTTTTTTCACATTTTCAGAAAATTCTAACATACTCAATTCTCAAACCAAATGTTTCCAAATTCACTTCCCCACACTTAATTTATGAGCACTCTCACTAGTCTAAGCTAACTAAGGATTCAAATTAAGGACATTATTATTTTTCGCTTAGAGTTAATGATGTGCTAAAGTAAGGAACAAAGGGGTATAATAGGCTCAACATTGGTTTGCAAAGAATAATGAAAAGGTAAGGCCATATGAGTATGTAAGCTTAGTGAAACAAAGGCCTCAATCATGTAAGTGTATGCATACATCAAACCATGAAAATATAGAATCAAGCAAGACAAAGATCACAATTTTAGAGAGAAAAACACACATCAAAAATAAATTATTGGTTGATAAAATGCAACCAATCAATTAGGCTAAAAAATCTCACGGGTTTCTTGTGTTCGAGCTCTAGACCATGTTCCAATATAATATTTTTTTCAAACAAGTGTAACAAAAAATTTTATTAGTGAAATGCTCTTAAAAAGGTTTCTTGAAAAAGAAAATATTACTTCAACCAAGTGGTAAAATGTGCAAAAAAATCAAACAAACATGCAAATGCAACAACTAATCTACAAAGAAAATTTAAACATTGGTGTTGAGACAAGAAAGTACTAACCCATGGAGATCGGTATCGACCTTCCCACACTTAAAGATTGCACCGTCCTCGGTGCATGCTAAGATGTGCAGGTGGACGGGCTGTTCCAACTGGTGCTCTTCTTCAAGAATTGTGCAGATGGACTTGTCTTGTCTCCCCTTAAGAGGTTTTTCCGCTCCCTTCGTGGTGGCCATCCTGAAAGAAGAGGGAAAAGAAAAAGTAACCAAAAAATAAAGATAAAAAATAAATAAAATATGGGTGTTAATGCCAGATAATAAGGGTCTCAATTACATGGTAGCTACAACATGCAAATGAGAAAACAGTAGAAGTACATGGCAAATCAGGAATGCAAAAATTTGCAAAAATAGGGAAGAGAGTGTGGGTAAGGAGAGATAATAAAAATTCATGTCAATGTAAAAGTAATACAAGTATAAAAGATTGGCATTGATATAAATAATATTACCTATCCAGAATAAAACAAGTCACTAAGCACCCAAAATAATTCAAGAGAAGATGCAACAGTTAAATAAGAAAAATTTAACACCAAAGGAAAAATAATGAATTTAGAAAAGAAAACAAAAATATGCACAAAATTAAGATGCAATGAATGAAATATGCAAATAAATTAAGTAAAATAAAATAAAAGATAAGAAGAATGAGAAGGGAAAGAAGGGAAGAAGAAGTAAGTAAGAAAGGAGGGAGGAAAAATTAGGATTCGGGGAGAAAAGATAAGATATTTGGCAAATTAGGATAAGCTGTGCGGCGCAAGCGACGCGGTCGCGTGGGGCACGCGGTCGCGCGGCTTGCGCTTAACTACTTGACGCGGTCGCGTGACCCAGTTTATGCTGCTGGCGCGAGGGCAGCCTCGCGCTCGCACAACTCTCTGTTCAAAAATCATTAATTGCCAAATATTGGGTGACGCGATCGCGTGGGTGACACGATCGCGTGGATGGCCATTTTTGGAAAACGACGCGGCCGCGTGGGGCACGCGTTCGCGTTGGAAGGCTTGGGCTTCCAGCACGAGTCCAGCCCAATTCCAGCTCAACTTTCGGCCATACACCCTTGTTACGTCGATTTTCATGGCACGCGGCCGCGTGGGGACACGCGGTCGCGTGGGAGGCCAAAGTTCCCACATGACGCGGTCGTGTGAGCGACGCGGTCGCGTGGGGTCAAATTATGCTAAAGGCGCACCTCCAGCCACGCTTTCGCGTGACTCTCTGTTCAATTCTTTTCTCCCCAACGCACTAGTGACGCGGACGCGTCAGCGACGCTGCCGCGTTGCGTGCGTGTTTTTTTTTTTTTTGTAAAATGCAGAATGCAATGCTTAATATGAATGCTATGCATGATTCCAGGTTCAATAAAATAAAATAAAATTCAAAAACAAACAAAACTAAATAAAATTAAAATTGAAAAAGGAACGATCATACCATGGTGGGTTGTCTCCCACCTAGCACTTTTAGTTAAAGTCCTTAAGTTGGACATTTGGTGAGCTCCCTGTTATGGTGGCTTGTGCTTGAACTCATCCAGAAATCTCCACCAATGTTTGCATCTCCAGTAGCCTCCGGAGTCCCAAACTAAGCATGTAAAGCCCTTAAGAAGCTTCAAACAGATTCTTAGGCTCCCAGGGTAACAAGTGTCAGAGCAGATTCCAGGATCCCAAATCTTGCTTTTACACCCATCCTTGTCGGGATCTGTATTTTTCCAACTGGGTGATAAGTAATTTGAATTCTCACTGCAGCTACCAAACAGTTTTCTAGACCCATTCAGTTGAGCTTTACACCAATCTTTGCGTTTAAACTTAAAGCTTCCAACCATAATGAACCTTGCAGGATAGTTCTTACCACTGACCATCTTCCTCTTACTCTTAATACCACAAAGAGTTCTAAGTTGACCATCTGTCTCCAGTAGCCCATATTCAAGTGGAATTAGAAAGCTAAGGGATATGAATTTTACCCACTTGAATGTTGTGAAGGATGATGGCAACTTAGAGGGAGGTATTTTTAATGAAATTGCAAGCTCCACTCCCTTGTGCTCTTCTATGATAATTACCACCTCTTTGCAAGCTTCTTCAATTTCAACATCTTCCTCTTGGTAGCTTTCTTCCAATTCAATCTCCTCTTCATTGCTTTCCAAGGGCATGGGAGGTTGTGCTTCTTCTTCTTGAATCTCCATCTCTTGATCAACCTCTTCCAAGTCTTCAACTGTGATATGCCTTGGAGGTTGTACACCCTCCTTAACATCAAATGCAATCGTCTTGGAAGGAGGTTCTATGTCTTGACTTTCCCATGGAGATTCAGCATCTCCTAAGTCTGCAACCACTTCTTCTTCTTCGATAATTACAGCTTCCTCCACTTGTTCCAGTACAAAGTCATGCTCCGTATTGTCCACTGGAGTTTCTAATATCTCCTTCATGCTACGTTCTTCATTAGATTGCCCACATGAAGCCATGGGAGCACTTTGAGTGTCCGAGCGTCGGGAACCTAATTGACTTATCGCTTGATTTAGTTAATATAGAGTTGCATGAAATCGATCCGCTGCTTCCTTGAGATGATCCCTTGATTCTTCCTTCACTAATTTTTCAACCACTCCTTCGACTTCAAGGGTTTTTACTACCTTCACCTTTAGGGCCTCCTCTAGCTCCTTATGAAGTATGGATTTGCAAAGATGATCCCTTCTCTCTTGTTCTATGTCAATAGCATCATTGAGATCATGTTGCTCTTAGATTGATGGATGTGGGTGCTCTTCCATGGATGGTGGTGATGGGATGGAGAGATCATTTTGTGGTTGACAAGGAAGTGCACTAGAGCTTGAGGGTTGATTGTTGAAGGTATTTGGTGGTCCGATTTGGGCGAAGAGAGCTTGTATAGTAGAGTTTAGATCGGCTAGTGCTTTCTTCATGGAGGTTTGGGGTGGATAGGAGGGTTCATTTGGTTCATAGGGTGGTTGGTATGGTGGATACGGGTTAGGGTCATATGGAGGTGAATGGTTGTAGGTGGCTTGTGAGTATGGTGGTTCAAAGCTGTGTTGAGGAGAGGGTTTATAGGCATATGGTGGTGGTTGTTGATAGTCCATTGGAGGTGGTTGTTGCCATGAGGGTTGATCAAATCCTTGTGGCTCCTCCCATCTTTGATTGTTCCAACCTTGATGCCTGTTCTCATTGTAATTTCCTCTTCCTACAATATAATGGTAACCAGACTCATAGCCAAAGGGGTGAGAGTTCATAGTAGTAAATAAAAATTAAAAACGAAAATAAAAATAAATTTAAATTAAAAGGTTATTTAAATTTTGAATTTGAAAATTAAATTTTGAAGTTTAAAATTTGAAATTTTGAAATTTAAATTTTTTTTGAATAAGATAAGGTAAGATTTTTGAAAAAGATTTGAATTTTGAAGTTTTAAATTTGAGATTTAAAAATTGAGTTTTAAATTTTAAATTTTTGAATTTAATGAGGAAAGAGAAAAACAATAAAATGACACTAAATTTGAAATTTTTAGATCAAAACGAAAAAAACAACTAAAACAACTTGAAGGTCAAGATGAACACGAAGAACAACTTGAAGATCAAGATGAACACCAAAAAAAAAATTTTTTTTGAAAATTTTTTAATAACTAAATAAAAACCAATAACCTCTTAATTTATGAAAAAGCAAAAATAAAAACAAAAATAAAAACAAATAAACAAGTAAAAAGCAAATATTTACAATAACCAATAATAAGGCACACGTTTGCAATTCCCCGGCAACGGCGCCATTTTGACGAGAGGAACTTTTGCGTGGTCTAGAAATTTGCGGATAAATCCTCGTTGCAAGTATAGTTTCTAAACCTTCAAAAGTCCTTTCATACAAACGTTGTGGTTGTCACAAGTAACAAACCCCTTTGAAATTGATAACCGAGTATTTAAACCTCAGGTCGTCTTCTCAAGGAATTGTAGGGAGGTGTTCTTATTATTGGTTATGAAAAAGTGTGTTTTGGGGTTTTGGATTAAGGTAAAAAGTTAGTTGAATGACAAGAAAGATAAAATAAAAATAAAAATAAACTCTTGGCAAGGTATGAAGAATTGGAAGTCCTATCCTAGTTATCCTTATCAATTATGCTGAGAATTGGATTTTTCTCCCACTTTGTTAACCTCTAACTATGAAGATAAGTTAAGTGGATGAATTAATTTCGATTCCTCGAGTCCTAGTCTTTCCTTGGGAAAGGCTAGAGTTATTGGAACTCGAATTAATTCTTGAAGAATTTCAATTTTCAATCAACAATGAGTTTGATAACTCAAGAGTCACCAATTAATCAACCAAAGCCAAAAGGGAAAAATCTAAATTATTTATATAAATAAAAGAAAGCAATCATAAATCTGAAATACCTCAAATAATATTAATTTAAGAAAATCATAACATGAATGTAGCATAAGCCAAATAGGCAACATAACTAATATAAGCATTAAAATATCTGAAAGTAAGAGATAAATATAAAGTAAAAGAACATTGAACCTGAGATTGAGAGTCACTCCTAAAGCTAAGAGAAGTCCTAAATCCTAATCCTAAGAGAGAGGAGAGAACCTCTCTCTCTAAAAATTACATCTACTCCTAAAATTGTGAATTGTGAGCTTATCCTCATGAATGGATGCATTCTCCCACTTTATAGCCTCTAATCTGTGTTTTCTGGGTCGAGAACTGGGTCAGAAACAGCCCAGAATTCGCTGGTTGCGAATTCAAACACGTTGATTTTCGCCACTGAGACGAGTCAGCGTGAATGACGGGATCGCGTCACCTAGCATCAAGGAAACTATGGCATATTATATATCAAATCGAAGCCCCGGACGTTAGCTTTCCAATGCAACTAGAACCGCGTCGTTTGGATCTCTGTAGCTAAAGTTATAGCTATTTGAGTGCGAAGAGGTCAGGCTGGACAGCTTAGCAGTTTCTCCAACTTCTTGTATTCCTTCCACTTTTGCAAGCTTCCTTTCCATCCTCTGAGCCATTCCTGTCCTGTAATCTCTGAAAACACTTAACACACATATCAAGGCATCTAATGGTAATAAGAGAGGATTAATAATAAGCAAATATAAGATCAAAGAAGCATGTTTTCAATCATAGCACAAAATCAGGAAGGAAAACGTAAAACCATGCAAATAGTATGAATAAGTGGGTAAAGAGTTGATAAAATCCACTCAATTAAGCACAAGATAAACCATAAAATAGTGGTTTATCACTCCTCTTGTCAATTTTTTTTCTCCCTTTCTTGCTTTTCTTCTCTTCTCATGAACTCACATGATAGGGTTTGATAGGAGCTTGCCTACTTCTCTTCCTTAAATCAACTCCGAATTGAAGTAGCAGTTCCGATCAATGAGACCAAAGGAAGAAGCTTTATCAATGTCACACAATTAAGAAACTGCACGCTTGGTGAATGACGGAGGAAAAATGTGAGTAAAGATTTTCACAAAAATTATCGCATTGCAAGCATAGTTCTAAACTGATAATTAAACCTCAGCCAATATTTAAATTTTTTGTCACAAGGACAAATCCAATAAAATATTAATCGAAGTATTAAATCTCGGGTCGTCTCTCAAGGAATTGCAGGGAAGTGTACTTATAATTGGTTATGGAAAAGTATTTTTGGGGTTTTTGTGATAAGAGACAAGTCATGTAAATAACAAGAAAATAAAATAACAACTAAGAAAAGTCCTAGCAAGGATTGAGAATTGGAATTTCTACTCTCATTATCATCATCAATTGTGATGGTAATTGCCTTTTGCTTTCACTTAGTTAACCTCTAACAATGAAGAAAAGTCAAGTGAGCAAAATCAACTTAAATTCACAAGTCCTAATCAAAGACTAGATTTAGTGAAGTCTAAGCCAACTAGCAAGTCTCAGTCATCAATCAACAAAGGAATTTTGATAAGTCAAGAGTCTCTAATTGATCAATCCAAGTTAAGAACGTAAAAAACTAATTTAAAATCCAACCAAACATTTTATCAAACACTTGGAAGTCATAAAATAAAAACAGAGGAAACTAACAAGACATAGCAAAATCTAAGACTAACCAAAGCAAGGAAATAACAATAACAAGGCAATTGAATAATAAGAAATGTGAGACATAAATTGCTTTAATGAAAGTTGAGAGTAACACATGAGTTCATAAACTAAATTAGCAAAATAAAGGAATCAATAAGAGAAGTAGATAACTAAAGTGCTAGAACAAATAAGAGTAGAAGAAAACTAAATTAAAGCAAGGTAGAAATCTGAAATTGAGAAGGAACAAGACTAAAAAATCCTAAAACCTAGAGAGAGGAGAAGGGAAGAGAAGAAGAAAGAAAGGAAGAAGAAAGAAGAAGAAAAGAGAAAGAAAGAAGAAGAAAGGCATAAACAAGGCGCGAATGCGACGCGCGCACATGGGTCACGCGTGCGTGTAAAAACAGAATCAGGCATGCGACGCGTGAGTGTCGTCCACGCGTACGCGTGGATGCCCCAAAATGAAAAATGATGCATGAGCGTCAGTCATGCGTACGCGTGACTACTCGTCATGCCAGACGCACGATTCCAGAACAGTAGCAGCCCAACTCTCTGTTTGTAGGACTGGACAATCAAAATTTTGAGTCGACGCGAATGTGTCGTCCACGCCCACGCGTGGATGGCAAAAAATGTAAATGACGCGTACGCGTCAGTGACGCGCATGCGTGGAGTTGGCTATGCGCCTAGCACCCCACCAGCGCGGTCCTGGCACAACTCTCTATCTAGGCCGCGCTGCCGCACCGTTCTAGCACGGTTCGGGCACGAACCAGTTTTGGGCGTCGACACGTACGCCAAACATTATTATAAGCACAACTTAAATCAAATAAAGCCAACTAAAATTGAAAATTAACTTATTACCAATGTAAATAAAAGGAAAAATAGGAAGAATTTACCATGGTGGGGGTGTCTCCCACCTAGCACTTTTAGTTAAAGTCCTTATCATGGTGGCTTGTGCTTGAACTCATCTTGAAACTTCCTCCAACGCTTGGACTTCTAATAAGCTCTAACAATTCCAAGTGAATTCACCAAGCCTTGATGAAGTTCTTCACAAGCTTTGAGCTCCCAAAGTTGATCCTCTTGTATGTCGGGATCCCAAATCTTGTTTCTACACCCGTCTTTAAGTTGATTATCATTGTTCTAACCGGGTGGAAAGTAATCCGAATTCTCAGTGAAGTACCCTAAAAACTTCCTAGACCCAATCAATTGAGAACTATACCAACCATTGCAATTAGGCCTTAAGCTTCCAACCATAATGAACTTTGAATGGCAATTCCAACCACTAACCATCACCCGTTTTCTCTTAAAGCCACAAAGATCTTTAAGTTGTCCATCCGTCTCAAGCAAACCGTATGCAAGTGAAAAATTAAAGCTTAAGGAGTAGAGATTTACCTACTTGAATGGAGGGACGGATGGTGATGGCTTCGGGAGAGATGTCTCCAATAGCGGCCCTGCCAATGTATACTTTACTCTCTTGGACTCCTCTTTGATGATCTCCACCTCTTGACAAGCTTCTTCAATATTAACCTCTTCTTTAAGTCCAATGGGAGAGGATTCAATTGTAGATAAAAACTCATCAATTATTGAATCAATCTCATGATCAACCTCCTCAAAGTCTTCAACCATGATATGCCTTGGAAGTTGTACACCCTCCTCAACATCAAATTCAAACATCTTGGAAGGAGTCTCTATGACTTGAAGTTCCCATGGAGGTTCCGGATCTCCTAAGTCTTCAACCACTTCCTCTTCTTCGATAATTTTGGCTTTCTCCACTTGCTCTAGTACAAAATCAATCTCCTCCTTGATGTCTTCTATCTCTTGACAACTTTCTTCAATTCCCACTTTCTTGTTAACTTCTTCCAACTCTTCCTCATTGATCAAGTCATGTGTTAGAGGGTGTATACATTCCTCCTTAACATTGGTTTCACATCCGATGGATGAAGCTTCAACAAGATTCCTATTGTCATTTGGTGTAGAGTTGTCTTCAATGATGGAACTTTCCGCTTGTTCAACCTCCCCTAATTTTTCAACTATTCCTTCATCTTTAAGGGTCTCTCCTACCTCCACCTTTTGGGACTCCTCTTGCTTCTCTTAAAGTATGGATGCGTGAACCTGATCCATTAGGTCTCTAAGATAATCCCTTCTCTCTTGTTCCATGTTACTGGCATAATTGGGATCGTATTGCTCTTGGATTGATGAATATGGATGAAAAGGAAGTGCTCTAGAGCTCGAGGTTGAGTATTGGGGTTAGAATGTGGATTCACACAGGATATAAGAGCTTGGAGAGTAGAGGTGAGACCAGTGAAAGTAGAGGTAAGTGTGGTTTGAAACTCTCTTTGCCCTTGGCGAATAACACTAAAGGTATCATATATGGGAGCTTGGGGTTGATTTCATTTGTTAGGAGAAAGGGCTCATAATGTGAATGTGGTTCTTCTTGATAAGGATATGGAGATGGTGTATATTGAGGTGGTGGTTCTATGTAAAGTTCATATGGTTCATATGATGGTTGGTATGGTGGATAAGGGTTTGGATCATCTGAAGGTGTTTGGTAAAATGGAGCTTGTGAGTATGGTGGTTGAGGGCTATGTTGAGGAGGGGATTCATAGGCATATGGTGAGACTTGTTGGTAACTACAAGGGGGTCCACCATAGCTATTGGATTGATATGCATCTTGGAATGGCTCTTGCTCATAGTACGTTGGTGGAGGTTGTTGCCAAAAAGGTTGATCATATGCTCGACGCTCCTCCCACCTTTGATTGTCCCATCCTTGATGCATGTTCTCATTGTAGCTTCCATTCCCTACAACATAATTTGAACCAAACTCATAGCCAAAGGGGTGAGAATTCATAGTAACAAAAGAAAATAAAAACAAAAACTAACAAGAAATAATGAAAATAAACTCCTAAAACTAGAAAAAACTAACAAAGAAACAAAAAGGCAAACATATTCACAATATTCACAATAACCAATAATAAGGCACACATTTGCAATTCCCCGGCAACGGCGCCAAAATCTTGACAGAGGAAAAATTTTGGTAAAGATCTTCACAAAAATCATCGTATTGCAAGCATAGTTCTAAACCGACAATTAAACCTCAGTCAATATTTAAATTGTTTGTTACAAATACAAACCCAATAAAAAATTAACCAAAGTATTAAACCTCAGGTCGTCTCTCAAGGAATTGCAGGGAAGTGTACTTATAATTGGTTATGAAAAAGTATTTTTAGGGTTTTCGTGATAAGAGACAAGTAATGTAAATAACAAGGAAATAAAATAACAACTAAGAAAAGTCCTAGCAAGGATTGAGAATTGGAATTCCTATCTTCATTATCATCATCAATTGTGATGGTAATTGCCTTTTACTTTCACTTAGTTAACCTCTAATAATGAAGGAAAATCAAGTGAGCAAAATTAAATTAAATTCACAAGTCCTAATCAAAGACTAGATTTAATGAAATCTAAGCCAACTAGCAAGTCTCAATCACCAATCAACAAAGGAATTTTGATAACTCAAGAGTCTCTAATTGATCAATCCCCAATGTTTTCTATAATTGCAGCACGTGACGCTCTGTCACGTGTACACGTCAACCACGCGTATGCGTTGATGAGATTTGTACTGGCAACGCGTACGCGTCGCTCATGCATGTGCGTCGCTATCAGATTCTAAAATACTCCATTTCTTGTGTTCCTTCCACTTTTGCATGCTTCCTTTCCATCCTCTAAGCCATTCCTACCCTGAAAAATCTGAAATCACTTAACATACATATCACGACATCGAATGGTAATAAGAGAGGATTAAAAATTAGTAATTTAAGGCCTAGAAAGCATGTTTTCAATCATAGCACAAAATCGGGAAGGAAAATATAAAACATGCGATTTATATGCATAAGTGTGAGAGTAATGGATAAAATTCACTCAATTCAATATAAAATAAATCGTAAAATAGCGGTTTATCAGTGAACCCAGGATCTGATAATGTTGATCCAAATCAGGCTTCTCAGCCTCCGATCTATTATTCTCTCAAATTTCGAATCTTCAAGCCCAGATTCCACGACCATTAATAAATGTGAGTTCTGATCTTTCAAGCCCCTTCTTTATTCCTCCATGTGAAAATCCTAGCATTTCCATGGTCAATGTAGCTCTCACTCCTCAAAACTACAATTCTTGGTCACGCGCTATGACTCTGGCTTTGAAATAAAAAAATAAATTTGGTTTCGTTGATGGTAGCATTCCAAAACCGTTAGAGTCTGATGCTACCTTTCTTGCGTGGGAAAAATGCAACACTTATGTGCTATCTTGGTTAAGTGCGTTGTTTAGTGAAGAAATCTAAACGTTATTTGGAATGAGAATGCTACAGATATTTGGCGTGATTTACGGCATCGCTACTACCAAGATGACATTTTCAGGATCCCAGAATTAGAAGAAGAACTATTCTCAGTCAAACAAGATGAGCTGAGCATTAGGGCTTATTTCACGAAATTAAAGGCAATTTGGCAAGAACTTGATAGTTTTTGTCTCATTCCAACTTGCAATTATGGAAATTTTTGTACATACGATTTTGGTGTCATTCGAAACTACAAAAAAGATAGATATGTGGTGTGTTTCTTGAAAGGGTTGAACGAGCAACATGCGGTAGTCAGATTGCAGATCATGCTAATGAAGCCTCTGCCAAGCATCAATGATGCTTTTACCCTTCTCACTCAACAAGAAAGACAGTTGTCCATACCTAACATTCTTGAATTTAAGGTTGTGCTTGCTACTCAAGTCACTCACAGTGCTGCAATAAAGTATCCAAATTCAGCTCCTAGTGGTAGAGGAAGGGGAAGTCGAGGTAGGGGTGTGAGAATTGGCCGAAACCCCACTCGTGTATGCTCATATTGTCACAAAAGTGGACATTTAATTGACACATGCTTTAGGAAGCATGGGATCCCCCTCCCCCCCCCTCCCACATGAAACAACAACAACATAACTCAGTGGCTATGAATGTAACTATCGCTAAGAGTGGTGATATCAATACTCAAGGCATCTCTCAACAAGAAGAGAAAAACAACACCAGATTCTCTTTCACCCAAGATCAGCAACAAGCATTACTTGCATTAATCCAACAAGGCAGTTCATAGCTTCTTGGTGGTTCTCGCAGCAGGCTATACTCAGTCCAAGAGTGATCATTCTCTTTTCACCAAGTGTCAAAATTGGAAATTCACCGCAATTCTTGTGTAAGTAGATGATTTAGTTATAGGTGGTGATGACATGAAAGAAATTAATGCCCTCAAAGCATTGTTGGATGCGAAATTCATCATCAAGGACTTGGGACAACTGGAATTTTTTCTTGGAATGGAAGTAGCTCGTAATAGCAAAGGCATCTCTCTATATCAACGCAAATACACACTCAACCTCTTCAAAGATTTTGGCATGATAGAATCTAAACTTGCTTCAACTCCTATGTGTTATAACACTCAAATCAGCAAGAATTCAGGGACAAGATTAGAAGACACATCCAAGTACCGACAACTTATCGGACGACTCATCTATCTAACAAATACTAGACCCGACATCTCCTTCGCAGTTGGCAAGCTTAGTCAATACCTCGATTGCCCTACCAATTCTCACTTCAAATCAGGCATGCACCTTCTCAGATACCTCAAGTCATCTCTAGCAATTGGCCTCTTCTTCAGCTCAAATTCTGATCTTTCACTCTCTGGCTACACGGACTCGGATTGGGCCACATGCTCAGACACACGATGCTCGATCTCTAGCCAATGTTCCTATCTTGGTACCTCCCTTATTTCGTGAGAAAGCAAAAAGCAAGTCACGGTAGCTCGCTTATATTCGAAAGCTGAATATCGGCTATGGCTTTAGGCATGGTTGAAGAATAGTGGCTCTTGTACTTGTTCAAGGACCTCAGAATTGACTATCCCAAGCCATTTACCTTGTACTGCGACAATCAATCTGCCCTCCACATTGCAGCCAATTTGATCTTCCATAAATGCACTAAACACATTAAAGTCGATTGTCACATCACAAGGGAAAAGACTTAGGCTGGCATCCTCAAACTCCTACCTATCTCCTCCTCTAACCAAACCGCTAACATTTTCACTAAAACTTTGGCTCCTGGACCTTTCAGCCATGCATATTCCAAGTTTGGACTAGTAAACATTCACTCTCTAGTTTGCAAGGGGGATGTAGGAGAATGTATTATTATTGTGTAAGTTAAACTTCAGTTTAGTTACAAGTAATAGTGAAGCAGCAACTAAGCTAATTATGAAATGTAAAAAAACAAATAGAAGTTAGTTAACTTTACGTGTATGTAAACCTTTTTACTCTTCTATGTAAAGTGTAATTCACTATTATTGAATTATGATTTTTATTTTCTCTTTCTGATTCTCCGTGTGTTTGCTATCTCTCTCTTCTCTTTCTCTCACCCTCATCTCTTTCTTCTTATTAGGTCACAACTCCTGAACTTTCACAACAACCATCTTCTCTAACTTTGTATTGCTTGTTGGCAAATTGGCATAGACATTTAGTGACTAATTCTAAAATAAAATAATTCTTATATGAAGTTCTTTGTATGTGGTATACAGGAAAGAATTCTTTTTTCTGGTCTGGAGGAATACCAATAGTGATAGTCACAGATCCTGAACTAATCAAAGATGTATTCAACAAGATCTATGATTTTCCAAAGCCAAATACAAATCCATTGATCAAATTATTGGTTAATGGGCTTGGTGGCCATGAGGGTGAGAAATGGAGAAAACATAGAAGAATAATCAATCCTGCATTTCATTCAGAAAAGTTGAAGGTTGTTTTCACTACATATATCTAAATTTAAATGATGAGTATGAAATTTCTTCGTTCCTCAATTTTGACATGGCATAATTTGCAATAACTTGAGCTCGTAATGTATATGTTAGGAATAAGTAACACATTTTTTTCTTTTCTTTTTATAGAAACTTATTTTGATTTATTTTTTCTACATTGCTTCACAGATTATGATACCAATATTCTTCAAAAGTTGCAATGACATCATAAGTAAATGGGAGAAAATGATATCGTCGAATGAATCATGCGAAATAGATGTGTGGCCTTCTTTTCAAAATCTAGCCGGTGATGTTATCTCTCGAGCAGCATTCGGAAGCAGCTATGAAGAAGGAATAAGAATATTTGAACTTCAAAGAGAGCAACTTAAACTTACCATGGAAGTTGTGATGAAAGTTTATATTCCCGGATCGAGGTAAGATTACTTTTCAAATCAAATGTGGCTTATAATTAATGCTAGATACTGATGTGTAAATGACATTTACGTTCAACACAATGGACACATAAAATTAAACATTGTATCTTGACTTCTTGAGACACAAAATGCATAAACGAAAAAATTACTACTCCCCTTTGTTAAAATCATCAATTCAAAGCAAAATTCACAAATCTAATCATCATCAAGATTTCTTTTCTTAAAATTGGAAAAAGGCAAAAAAGAAAAGAAAAGATAGAGATATAGAGAGACGATTAAATATTAAAAATTTGACATTTTTATGAGGACAAAATAAAAATAAAGATGATAAAAAATGTCTTAATTTCAAGTTTCAACCAAATTTTGTATCTCAACTTTTGATGAGGGCAAACAAATTTCTGTCTCTCTTTCTATAGATTTTTCTGTGTCTGTTTTTTTTGGTATTTGTGTCTCAAGAATCGAGACACAACCTTAATACTTGAACAAGAAGATGCAGTGTAATAATAATTGCAAATTGAATAGGAAAAACTATTAAAAAAAAAATGAGAAATTTAGGTGTATAAGTGATTTTAAGTAAAGGAAAAGTATAGGTAACCAACAACATTTTTGAACAATGTGTAAACAATGTGAATTAATAGGCTTAAAAGAATAAATTTAATTAGTAGCATTAAATTAGAGTGTAGTGTATTTTTATTTGATTGGTGGTTGTTCATGTTGTTCAAGATAGTCATTGTTTACCTAACACTCCCCTTAACTAAATATCGCATAAATTAGGGGTTTTTCTTTTTTATTTTGTTTCTTTTTCTTCCAAGATAATAATGTCTAAATAATATAAAAAAATAATTTGATAATCAAGTAAAAGTTAGGGGACCAATTTTATTATAGGGTGAAAATTGGAAATCTAATTTGATTTATAAAAACAATGTTTCTACTAGCTAGCTTATGTAACATTTCATCACGTCACTTTTTTGTTAATGCCGTTATCCAGACTAATAACGAAGAATTTACTTGATTTACCCTTTAAAGTAGCAAGAAATTAATTTGATTAATTTTTAAATTGAAGAACAAATTTGATTATCAAAGAAACAATTATTATTATAAAGAAAGTTACTTTCAAGAAAGATAAATCATTACTTCGGGGGTAGAAAGTTATTATTAAAAAAAAAAAAAAAACAGTCTGAAGCAAACCAAAAAGAAACTTAACCGGAAAAAAGAACAGATTAAGTCCATGATTATATATATATTTGTTATATTTGTTTTAGTATCGAAACAAGAAATAAATAAATAATTTTGATAAAAAAATCAATAAAGAGTTATAATGAATTTTGTAACATTATTAATTATTTAATTACTAAATTAAAGTTTAATCTTCTAAATATAAATAGAACTGTTTGTAAATTTTTATAAAAAAGTAAGTTGAAATAAGAAAATATTGTGCTTGTGTTTTAGTTTTCTCTTTGTTTTAATTTTATGGTTTTGTATTATTCCTTTATTTCAATGTTTAAATATATAGTCTAATTTGGAACAATTATTTTCGATAAAAAGTTTTTATCCCATGAATATTATAACAGGTAGACTTTAAAATTGAAATACAGATAATGAATAGTTAAATATATAAGGAAAAAACTATATTTAAGGCGATGAAAATAAAAAGAGAAGAACAATTAAAAATTAATTTTTATTATTTTGAATTAATATATTTCCGATAATAAGCTAATCAATTTATTAGGGATTCAGTTTTCATATATAAATATAGTTTTAATTTAATTTCAAATACCAAATTTTTTGTATGTTCGTCACTACTTTCTAGTACTAGGACAATTGAAATAATTATAAGATTAATTATGTTTATTTGCAGGTTTTTACCTACTCGTAACAATAGGAGGATGAAGGAAATTGACAGAGAAATAAAAACTTCACTTAAGAAAATAATTAATAAGAAAGAGAAAGCACTAAAAGCAGGTGAGACAGCAAAAGATGATTTACTGGGTATATTGTTGGAATCAAATCAGAAGGAAATTGAAGAGTATGGAAAGAAGAAGAATAATGGAATGAGTGTTGAAGATGTAATCGACGAATGTAAATTGTTCTACTTTGCGGGACAAGAGACGACTTCAGTTTTGCTGGTTTGGAGCATGGTGTTACTCAGTAAGCATTCTCATTGGCAAGCTCGGGCAAGGGAGGAAGTCTTGCAGGTCTTTGGTAGCCAGAAACCACACCTTGATGGCTTAAATCGCCTTAAGATTGTAAGTATTCTGATTTGTGTCCTTGTGACATTACTTGCTATGTGTAGTTAGATGTCAATTTTATCCGCATCCGTAAATGATGAATGGGAGAGGATATCAATCATATCATGATCCGAGTGAATCCGAGTTTGACTCGATCCAACATTTTGACTAGACCACTTATTTAGACTCTTACCAGATTTTAAACCTGATTAAAACTTAATATTTTCCGGTCAAACAAAGACTAGATTGAGAGTATAATACTAGAGCATGAGTCACCATCATCACTGCCCTTCTTCTCCTCCTCCATCATCAAACAAAGACTAGGTTGACTACTGTTTGTTGAGTCTGGAGTACGAATTGAAGATGGAAGAATTGTGGAAGTACGAATTACAAAATGCTGTGTGTGTATGACTGTATATCCTCTTATTTACTCTCCGAACCAGTCTGGGTCTGACTGACCCAAACCTTGAACCTAACTCGGTTGAGTGATTTTAGACCGAAAAGAGTTTTTATACTTTCAATTCAATTACATCTAAATGAAACCAAGCCAAATTTGTCCAAATCGACTGGGTCCGGGTTTCTTCTTTAGACCGAATCTTGTTATTTGCAATCACACGTACAAATCATAAATTTACTAAATTTATATATATAAATGTATATATACTTTTCATTTTTATTATTCTTTGTGTTTTTGTTATGCGTAAAGCTTAATATTAATTGTTAATTTATCGTATATTTTATAATTAAATTTTATTATGTTATTTTTTTATTTCTTTTTATAATGGTAGATGTCTAAATAAATTTGTGAGTACAAAATCACCTATAAAAAATTATAGATGGAGTTACTTTTATTGAACCATAAAAGATTCAATGTATCTCCTTTTTGATATTTTAATATAAGTTTAATTTTGATACACTGACAGTATAAAAACGTTTTATATACCATTGTGTAATTACATTCGTTTTTTTAAATGATTATTCATGTAATTAATATAAAAGATAATTATTTTTACTGATATGATATTACATTGGATGCATATGTAAAACTACTTTACACTGAAAGTGAATCAAATAAAATTAAATTCTTTTAATATTAGATAAATAAAATTTTGAATTATTTTATTTTTTTAAAAATTTTAAGTATTAAAAAGACAAATTGAAACACCTTTTACTCAACACTTATTAATATAAATCTCTTATAACAGGTCACTATGATATTATATGAGGTTCTCAGGTTATATCCACCAGTACCTGGACTTACTCGAACTACCGCCAAAGATATAAAACTTGGAGACCTAAATTTGCCTGAAGGAGTGCAAATTTTCTTCCCAATTGTTTTGATTCACCATGATTTCAAACTTTGGGGTAATGATGCAAAGAATTTCAATCCTGAAAGATTTTCAGAAGGAGTATTTAAGGCGACAAATGGCAAAGCTTCTTTTTTGCCATTTGGATGGGGTCCTAGAATCTGTATTGGACAAAACTTCTCGTTATTAGAAGCAAAGATGGCTTTATCATTGATTCTACAACATTTTTCATTTGAACTTTCTCCAGCTTATACTCATGCTCCGATGACTATGGCTTTACTTCATCCACAACATGGTGCTCATATCATTTTACATAAGGTAAAAATAAAAAAATAATAATATGCTCATCGACGTTTGATTTTCATAATGTACTAATAATATACTATTTTGTTGTAAAATACTAATGGGAGTAAAGGCAAAGAAAAGATGATAAAAGAACACCATTATTAGTATGTTCTGATATGTATGTCTTATACTTGACATTTTATAACATTTACAATCAATTTAACACACTTGCAATTTCTCCTAAGGTTGCTTCACTTTGTGTCATCGTGTTTTGTTAATATTTTGGCAGGTTTAGCTTTTATTTGGGTAGTCTATTTAGAATGATTCCCAATCACTTTCATCCACATAATTATTTAAGTTGACACGTGACTCATGATTTAGAGGCTATTTTGGCCCATTTTAGTCCACTCTTAGAGAATTATGAGTCAAGGCTTGAAGAGAGATAAAAGATAACTTATCATATAGTCACTTTTGATATTTTTTTAATTTATATTACTAGTGAGAAAAACTCCAACTTCTCTTTAAATTTTTTAAAATTTTACTTTAAATATCTACTTTTGAATTTTAATCTTGTTTAATTATAGTTTTGTTTTTATTTTCTTGTTCCTCTAGATACAGTCTACACTATTTTGTTTAGAATTTCTTGTTAGTTTATTATAAATTATGTGAATTCTTAATTTTCATTAATAAATTTGATATTTTATATTTTATTCATACTTATTTGAGTTATTAGTGTTAAATTTTTATAGTGGATAATTGTAGTTTTTGTTAATTCTTACAATTTATAATGTTTTATTTTTACGTACACCAAGTGATTGATGAAATGTTTATATTAGTTATGGAGTAAATTTTTCCTTTCTTAACTTACAGACTTGTGGTTGAGAACTTGATAACCTTGGGTTACTAATACCTAATTTTGATTCATAATTTAGCATTGTTAGTTAATGTTGTTTTCATTAACACTAATTTTTTACTAAATTAAATTAGTAAATTGATTAGGATTTATGAATTAATGCTAATTATGCCTACTTGACTTTTCTCAATGTGTAAAGATTGATGAAATGAGATTAACTCTTAACAATTTTGTGGTTATTGACAAAAATAGGGATCCTTAAGCCTCAATCATAGCTAAAACTCTTTTAGCACTTAAATTTTCTCTTTTATTAATTAATTGTCTTAATCACTTCTTGTTTAATTTAGTTGCTTCTTAGTGTAGTTTTCATTTTAATTGTTGTCCTTTTATCTCATACTTGTTTATTAGTTCTTTACTTGCTTATCGATTCTATTTTCTTGCAATTTAGTTATTAATTGCCCTTTTTAGTTTTTAGTTATTAATTGCCCTTTTTAGTTTTTAGTCAATTTAATTTTTCGTAATTGCGATCAATGCAAACCCTCCAACTTTCATAGCCAATCCTAATGCATTACATTGTGAGTCCAAGAGAAACGACACGGATCTAAACTTTCGATTATTAATTTAAATTGTTACATTTTAATCTAAATTTGACAGTGTTAAATTCTAGTTTAAAACTATATTTACAATAAATTTGAGCTTTTTAACTTTAGAATTTTTTAAATCGGTATTTAATACTTATCAAACTTTATGATGATGATGTACGTAGAAGGAGGAGTGATGGAAGGAGGAGAAGAGATAATGAAGGTAAAATCAAAGAGGACAGAATTGAAAAAGTGGAGGTTAAGATTTCAAGGAAAGTGTAATCCAAAAGCTTATCTTGAGTGAAAATTAAAAATTGAGCAATTATTCTCATGCCATATTTACACCAAAGAGAATAAAATAAAGGTGGCAGCCACAATTACAAAAGGAGCGGCTTAGATATGAAGAACTATTAATGGATAAATGGGACGAAATGAAGAGGTTGATGAAAAAGAGATTTATCCCTTCCCGTGATCATAGGGACCTTTATAATAAACTCCAAAGACTTTCACAAGACAGTACGAGTGTGGATGAATATTTCAAGGAGATGAAAGTGTCTTTGATTAGAACCAATGTGAATGTAGATAGGAAGGGTACTATGGCATGTTTTTTAGGTGGCTACTCCAATGAAGATTTTATGATTGTCATTATGTGAAGATATTTCATTTTGACCATTAGATAATAGATTGTAGAGCTTGATTTTTATTTGAAGTAAAAATGTTACCTTTATTTAAAATGTTGCTAAACAAATAAGTTACACTTTTTAAACAAAGATCATTATGAAAAGATGTTTTTGGCATCTTCATGGGAGTAGTTCTCTGTTTTTTAAATGGGCTGAATAGTGACATTAGAGATGTGGTTCGGTTACAAAATTATATGGAGTTGGAAGATTTGGTACACAAAACCACTAAAGCGCATTAACAATTAAAAAAAAAAAGTACCATGAGAAGGAGCTCTTCTAATTTCAACTCTTCAAAATAGAAGGAAAGAAATAAGGAGGAGGGAGATATATAGTTTTTCTAGCGATCCCAACGGTGCATCTCAAAGGATCCAATTCAAGTTCAATGAGATCCCTAAGAAGACAAGGAATAGTGAGATATGTAACGACCCGGTTCATTAAACTATAAAATTCATATTTTTAATTTTTTTATTAAAAATTAATTTATTGATTAATTATTCGCTAATTTTACGGAGTTTATACGTCGCCTCGTCGCGCCCAGCTTGCCGCCGTCGCATCCTGTTGCTGCCACCGTCATCGTACGTCAAAGGAGAGAGAGAGAGAGAGAGAGGGAGAGAGAGAGAGAGAGAGAGAGAGCATCATCGTGTCGCGCGTGAGGGAGGAGAAGGGGAGCCGCCGTTGTTGTCGAGCGTCGCCGAGGAAGGAAGGAGCACGAGCTGGAGGAGTGTTGCCGCTGTTTGTGTGTCGTCATCACCGCTGTAGCATCCTCCATCGGCGCTGCATTACACGAGGAAGAGTTGTTGTTGTTGCTGCGAAAGGGGTTTGGAGCTGTGGTTGTGACTGCCGCATTACGGGCCGAGGGTAAAAGGAATTTAATGCGTTTAATTATGCAAATTTCAGTTAACCGAGGTAAAGGCGCTTTCCTTAAACTCATTTTATTTTCAAGAATTGTTATAAATCGATATTGATGCAAAATTATATTTTTTGTAATTATGTGAGTCTTATGGATTGAACTGAGTTATTTTAGATGAATAAAAATATTTTTTGATTGATTTATTGATCGATTGAGAAAGCTGAATATTCTGATTAGTTGACTGATGTTGTTGAATTGGGTTTCTCTTGATTTACTGGAAAATATTTAATATTGGAAATAATTTGATATTTGAGAATGGTTTAGTTTGAAACTGTTTGAAAAGACTGAGAATTTTGAATTATTGATTGATGTTTGATTTGGTTTTGTTGGGACCCTTGAAGGGTTGCAAAACCTGAATTTTAGAGGAGATGCTGCTAAAATTAAAAAAAAAAGTTGGAGATTTGGTTTGAAGAGTTATTTAAAAAAGTTTGTATTCAAGGATTATATTATTCGATTTTGATTTATTAAGGAAATAAATGAAGTATGTTTTGAGTTTATTCATTAAGAAAAGTATTATGTTTTGAGTTTGATTTATTAAGAAAGGAATTACGTTTTGAGTTTGATCTAATATGAAAATGGATTATGTTTTGAATTTGATTAAATAATCATATTTTGAGGAGTTTTAGCAAATTTACATTATTTGAGTTTGATTGACAAAGAGAGATGATTTTAAGTCTTTCAAAAGGGATTGAAACTGGAAATGGTTTTGAAGTTAGTTTGACGGATTTTGATTGAGTAATATGAGTTTTATGAAAGAGAACGGGTTTAGAGTGACGTTGTTTTGAAGGTTTCAGAAAACGTTATAAAACGAGGTTTTGGTCTTAAAGGAGAATGATTTGAGGAAAAGTGATTCTTGGCGTGTTGTGGATTGAGTGTAAATTGCTATTGAAGTAACTGTGAAGTTGCGATTGAGGATTCTCTCTCTTGCTGCGATAGACAAGTTGAGATTGAGGATTCTCTTCCTTGTTGTAGTGAAAAAGCTTAAGGTTGAGGATTCCCTCGCTTATCACACCGGAAAGTTAGATAGAAGGTCGTGAATTCCCTTCAGTTCAATTCTATATTATTAAATTCTAATTTTGGTTATCTTTGACTATATTGGATTGATATGAGTTTTGGATTGATATGGTGACGATGATGATTTTGTCCTGCTCACATATGGGCAACCTAAGATTGAGGATTCTCTCTCTTGCTGTGATAGACAAGTTGAGGTTGAGGATTTCCTCTCTTATTGCGGTGGGCAAGCGGGATTGAGGATTTTCTCTCTTGTTACATTGGGGAATTGAATGGAGAAGGTTGAGGATTCCCTTCGATTCAATTTCTGGCTGTGGTATGAACGAGTTAGGTTGAGGATTCCCTATCGTTACATCATAGTCTCTCTCTGAATGGGAGGTTGAGGATTCCCTCCTGAAAGTTTGAGGATTCCCTTCGTGCTGAGAGACCATGTTTGGGTTAGCTATCGGATGTGTCGGGTTTGGCTATATAACCGACAGATGAGCTCATTGGCCAGTAAGACAGCCATGCATCATATACATCTATGTGACACTATTTAGGTGTGCAAATTGTACTTGATTTGCCTATGTGAATAATTCTTTTTAATTGATAATTGCTATACTTGATGTAATTGCTCTTGATTGTGTTTGAATTGCATTACTTGTGATTGTAACTGTTGGTTCGGACGAAGAGTTTAAAGAGTTTCTTTCGAGCATCTGATTGTATTCTATATTATTGTATCTACAGTTATAGTTTTTCTTCGCCTTTATTATTCTATTTGTAAGAGGGATAAGAGTTGTAATGATATGTATGTATGTATATGTGTAAGTTGCTTGTATAAGAAGTTTTGTATGTATAAGTATTATATATATGAGGATTGTGAAAGATTTTGGTTATATATGCATGCCTGCTTTTTTTTAAGAAAAAGTATTTTCGATTTTTAAAGGAAACAACGATATAGTTTCGAGTTAAAGGCTCATATCTTATTATTAAATATACGGGAGTCGTCGTAATATTCTCGCTATCAGAGTGGCGCAGTTGGAAGCGTGACATTCTGATAGTGAGGGTGTTACACACAATCTTCCCAGGATGATTTTAGAGTTCAATTTAGATCCAAACTATTTTTCAATATATTCAAATCTTTGTGATGAAGAACAAAACTTAATTCTTAAGAAACATCAATAGCTAAATCAAGAATAGAAAAGAAATAACATCAGTCCATAAGAATCAACAGAGCTCCTAACCTTATCTAAGGAGACTAGTGACTTATGTTGCTGAAAAACAAAATTAGGGTTTCAAAAGTGTGCCGGAATAACTTGGTCCTCCTTAGGATTTCTAGAAAATCCCTTAAATACCTTTAAAAACTAATTAATCAAAACCTAATTCAAACTTAATTAAAATCAAATCAACTAATATCTTTTTCTTAATTAACTTCCATAAAGCAAAGATTTCCCAATTGAGGCCCACTTTAGCAAATCTTCATTTATTCATGATTTTGCACTCCCAGGGGATGTTGAGGAAGCCCATGTTTAACTTGGCTGAAGAACAGGCTTGGACGTGGGAGAAGCTTGCTTGGACGTTTAACATTGCATGAAGGAACCTTTAACATGAACTATCCATGTTAAACGTGTGCGACACAAGGAGGAGGGAAGGAAGCCAATGTTTAACATGGTCTCCCCATGTTTAACGTATGCGACATATTGAAAAGGGGGAGCCACTGGGCACAAGCCCAATGTTTAACTTAGACCTCCCAAGTTAAATGTGTGCGATACATAGAAAAGAGGAACTTGCTGGCTTTTAGCCCAACGTTTAACTTGGACCTCCCATGTTTAACTTGTGTGATCTTGATGAAGGGGAAGCCACTGGCCTTTGACCCAACGTTTAACTTGGCTGATGCAAGTTAAACGTGTGCGATGGCTAAGTGCTGGGAAGTTCCTAGAGTTAGGCCTAACGTGTAACATGGCTTCTCCACGTTACACGTTCTTGAAGAAAAGTAACTTGAAGTTGTTCCTGGAGTTAGACCCAATGTGTAACATGTTTTTTCCACGTTTAACTTGCCTGTTTGTATCTTCCTCCTCTGTTTTTCCTTTTCTAGTTCTCTATTTCCTCTATTTGCTTTCTCACTTGACTTTAGCTTGTGATTTAAGCTTTTCTTTGTTTATTAGGCAAATCTTCACTAATCTTTTACAAAACATATAAACAAAGTACTCAAAGTATCTTGATAAAAATATAAGAGAATTAATGAGAAATCACCATCTTTAGTAACATAATTCACTAGAAAACTATCAAATGATACTCATGCATCATTTTTCCATCCAAAGTTTGGATGGTTCCTCTAACTTGGGTCATATGTCTTTGAGAATGGGTCATTTTGTGTATTTCTTAAAAAGTTACCAATATAATTTACTTGTTTAGTGGGGTGTTGGTCATCCTTGAATAGCTCGCATTCTTCATCTGTATGAGTTCCTCCACACACATTGCATGTTGTGGCTTGTGCTCTCACGGCTGATACTTGCACATGCCCTACTTGTTTAGTGAATGAGTTAATTTGTTGAGACATGGCTTTGTTTTATGCTAACAGAACATCTAATGTGTCTAGCTCTATGACTCCTTTCTTTACTGTTCTCTCATTGGCATACATACAGTGGTTATTAGCCACTATTTCTATCAACTCCAAAGCTTCTTCAGGTGTTTTCCTATGAAAAGATCATACAAAATATATAAAACAAAGTACTCAAAGTATCTTGATGAAAATATGAGAAAAATAGTGAAGAATCATAATCATTATTGACATAATTAACCAAGGAAACTATCAAATGATGCTCATGCATCATTGTTTCATGCCCTAAACTTGTTAGGAATAAAAACACACAATTTTCTACATGCAAGAATTAGAAGAGAAACAAAACCGACTCACAAATAAATGGCAGCAGCAATAACATACCAATAGCAGTAGAAAAATCGCAGAAAAATTAATAATAGAGACAAGAACACACTAAGATTTTCAACGTGAAAAACCTCCTCAGTGTGAGAAATAAAAACCACGAGTCACCAAGATCAAGGAAATAGCTTCACTATGATCAAAATAGAGTACAAGGGAGTCACAATTCAATGTACAAAACATGTTTATAACAAGCCAAACAACCCAAGAATCAAAACCTACAAAACAAGAACAAGAAGATGAAAATACCCTAAAAACAGAGCTGTTGCTTTGTGGCCAATATCTCAAACTACAGACTTTGAATTAAAAATCTGAACGGTGGAAATGAAGAACCAGATGTCTAGAACACACTGTCTAAATTGGAGCTCGGTCCAATGGTTAACGAATCTGCAGTAACCAATTTACAGAGATCGTTTTATGTGTGTGCGAAAATACTTTTTCTCTTCTCTTCTTTCTAGTGTTTAGTGTTTTTTCTCAAAAATGATACCTTTCTTTTCTAGCTCTAACTCACCTAAGCCACTTCACTCTCAGAAAAGAGCAACCATGGGCTTGGATACTAACATTTGGGTATTTTTCCACATAAAATTGGAGCCCAAAACCCAACAAATCTCTCCCTCCCGACTATGTGGAGGTAACCACCAATCCGGCGATTACGTTTGATGTTGGCAGAAATTGGCGAGTTAAGAATGATTATAAAATATGGTTGCAAGTATAGTTCTCAACCATCCAGAAATCCGCTTATCAATTTAGAAGGGTGTCACAGAAATTAAAATTAAAATACTGGGAGTATGAATCTCAGGTCGTCTCCCAATGAGTTGCAGAAAAGTGTGCTATTTTATTAATCAGATATTTTCAAAAAGGTTTGAGTTGAATGGCAGAAAATTAAATTAGAGAATTTATATAAATTTAAATAAAAGCCTTGACTGGGAGTTGATTAGCTGGAAGCCCTATTCTTGTTGGAGTACTCTCAAGATTAATTGACAATTGAGGGTTATTATGTTTAGTTGCCCCTTACTAAGTAAGGAAAAGTTAAACAAGTTGGAATGCTGGTTCTATCCACAAGTTCCAATCCGCTTTTGGGAGGATTGGTGTTAGTGACTAGAGAGAAATCCAACAATAAACCCAATTACAATCGTTCTAATGAATAATTCCCCCCTCCCCAAACTGAAATGAAACCCTAATGGCTATCCCCCCTTCCCCCATTGCCTCGCCCTCACGCCCTCACCTCACATCTCCTGATCTCCCTAATGGCGTCTGAGAAGAGTTCTCACTTCTCACTTCTCAGACTCTCTGAGACTTTGAGAGTCTAAGTTCATCAACCTCGTCGTCACTCTCAGTCTCGCGTCGTCCTCGTCGTCACCCCCCCTGCCAACCTCGTCGTCGTCACGCTCAGTCTCGCGTGGTCCTCGTCGGCTCTGTTCATCAAGTCGCGGCCTCACCTCTCGTCGGCGCTGTTCATCAAGTCACGGCCTCACCTCTCATCGGCGCTGTTCATCAAGTCGCGGCCTCACCTCTCGTCGTCACTCTCAGTCTCGGGTGGTCCTCATCAGTGTTGTTCATCAACTAGCTCAGAAAGCTCAGAACGCTTTTGCGGCCTCACCTCTCCGTCACTCACAGTCTCTGGCCTCAGTTCCTCTGCTCCCTCAGGTCAGTGCCTCTGCTATTGACCTATTGTTATGGAATCTGTTGATAAATTTGATTTTTTAGAGTAGTTTTTGAATTGTATTGTTGCTGGATTCTGGTGGGTAATTTGGTCTCTGTTGAATTGAATTATATTGTTGCTGGTTGGTAATTTGGTCTCTGCTTCGGATCCTTGTCATTTGTCAAAAATTTCTTCATTTTGCTCTCTAGTCCTTTGATTCTTGTCTTGAATCTGCCTTTCCGATCTTTCTCAGTTGAGAGGCACTTCAATTCTGTTGCATTGTTCTTGAATTGTATTTTCCCTGTTTGTTGCTGGTTGCTGCTATTGCTAGTTGCTGTGTTGGTAATTTGGTATATAGTTTTTTAGTTGCTGGTTGTTTAGAGTTACTGTTAGTTGAATTAGAAAACTTTGGTGTTGTTGTTTACTGCTGGTTTGTTTAGACTTTAGACTTTGGAGTTGCTGTTAGTTGAATCAGGAAACTTTGGTGAAATGGTGGTGGTTGTTGTGTTGCTTAAAAACTGATTTAAGCAAATCCTGTTGTTGAAAATATTTTTGGTTTTTTTGCTAGAATTTTAAAAATGGCTTCATCTCAAACACCATCAGAAACGCCACCATCTCAAGAACAAGCATCATCAGCAACTCCTACCCCTGATCTTACCACTAAAAGAGTTTATAACAATAGAGGAAAGACTGATCCAGCTTGGGGTCATTGTAAACAAATTGTGGAAAAAATAGGGAAAATTACTATGATGTGCATATATTGTGACAAACCTGTTAGGGGAGGTGGGATTAATCGATTTAAGTATCACTTGGCTGGAAAAGGAGGAGATGTTGAGAAGTGCAAAAAGGTTCCACCTGCTGTTGCTCATCAATTTGGGCAAAGTATTGAAGAATTTATGAATAAGAAAAGGAAAACTCAAGAAAATTATGCAGAAAGTTATGGAGCATGTGATGATGTTGAAAGAGAATTTGATAGAATGGAAGAGGTTGAAGCACGACAGCAACAACTCCAACATTCAAGGACAAGGTTGCCACCACCTGCAGCTAGGAAAGGGAAAAAGACTACTGGAATAGAGACTTTTTTCCCATCTTCGACAACACCTGGAGCCCAACAAACGATAAAAAGTGTATTGCAAAGTAAAGAAATTGTGGAAAAATGTGACATTGCCATTGCAAAGTGGATGGTTGATGCTTCTGTGCCATTTAATGCAGTTAATTAAGCATATTACCAACCAATGATTGATGCTATTGCAAACATGGGTGCAGGATATAAAGGTCCAAACTTTGGTAGAGTTCGTGGGTATTTGTTGAGTAAGTTGGTGGAGGATGTGAAAAAGATGATTGAACAGTATCGTGAAATTTGGAAGCGAACTGGATGTACTATCATGGCTGATGGATGGACTGATCGTTGTAGGCGCACTTTAATTAACTTCTTGGTTTATTGTCCTAAAGGAACTATCTTCCTAA
Organism: Arachis ipaensis; assembly: GCF_059453495.1. Classification (NCBI taxonomy): domain Eukaryota; kingdom Viridiplantae; phylum Streptophyta; class Magnoliopsida; order Fabales; family Fabaceae; genus Arachis; species Arachis ipaensis. The sequence goes on along the minus strand of NC_142443.1, from coordinate 98,022,159 downwards.
AGTCTGTTGATGCTTCTCATGCCTCCAAGACTGCTGAATTATTGTTTAAGCTTTTTAAGGATGTTGTCAACTTTGTCGGTCCTGAAAATGTTGTTCATATAGTGACGGATAATGTTGCAAATTATGTTGTTGCTGGAAGGTTGTTGGAAGCTGAATTCCCTAAGTTGTATTGGTCTCCTTGTGCTGCGCATTGTATTAATTTGATGTTGCAAGATATTGAAAAGTTGAATGAAGTTAGTGAGACAGTTTCACATACTTCAAAGATTACTAAATACATATATAATCATTGTCATCCACTGTATCTTATGAGGAAGTTTACCGGTGGACGAGAAATACTTCGTCCAGCTCCAACTTGCTTTGCTACCAATTTCATAGCTTTGCAGAGTATTCTGGCTCAAAAAGATGCATTAAGAGCTATGGTAACTTCTAAAGAATGGACAATCTCAGCCTACTCCAAAGAAGCTAAAGCTAAAACATTTGTGGATCAAGTTTTAGACTCTAAGTTTTGGAATCAATGTACAGATGTTGTCAAGCTTACTGAGCCACTTGTTCGTGTGCTTCGTATTGTGGATAGTGAAGATAAAGCTGCAATGGGTTTTCTTTATCAAGCTTTTAATATGGCTAGAGAAGAGATGGTGAAGAGGTTTCGACGAAGAAAGAAGATTGTGGAGCCTTACTTGAAGATTTTGGATACTCGTTGGGATTCACAACTTAAAAGAAATCTTCATGCTGCTGGCTATTGGTTAAACCCTGCTTTTTGATTCAATGCTGCTGAATTTGAAAAACATAAGCAAACCACTTCTGGCCTACTAGATGTAATTGAGAAATATTCATATGATGATCCAGAATTGAATACTAAGTTGACAAGTGAGAAGAGAATATATTCTAATGCTGAAGATGATTTTGGAAGACAATCTGCACTGCGTGAACGAAGCACAGTGATGCCAGGTAAATATTTTATTTGGTTTTATCTTTCTTTATTCGTTAATTTATTTAGAAAAGCTATTTGTAATGCATTGCCTCTTTTGATTTTAAGACCAATGGTGGGAATCTTATGGAACTGGAGCACCAAATTTACAAAAGTTAGCCATTCGTGTTTTAAGTCAAATTTGTAGTTCTTCTGGTTGTGAGCGAAATTGGAGTATTTTTGAACACATCCACACAAAGAAGAGGAATCGGTTAGAACACCAAAAGCTTAATGATCTTGTTTTCGTTCATTATAACTTGAGGCTACAACAAAGGTATCTTCTATAATTATTTATCTAATTTTAAAAAGTATTGTTCATTAAAATTTAATCTTTAGTTTAGTAATTACATAACTTGATAACATAGGAATCTAATGAGAAAGTAAAACTATGATCCAATTTGTCTTGATACATTTGATGAGCATTCGGATTGGATATTGGAAGATTCACCGCCGTTTTTAACTCCTGAAGAGGTTGATGCTCTACGAAATGATTTGGCAAATATGTCCATTCAACCAACTTTGGATGATCTAGGTAAATTCTTCAATTGTTTGAATATTTTAATCGTCAGTTGCTATTATGAATTATTCTTGATATTGATTTGTCAAAAATACACAAATGTAGATCAATTAAATTTGGAAGATGACCAAGATAATGATGGACCAAGTAACAATGCTATGGAAGATATGGATACAAATCAAAATGAGGGAAATGTTGATCAAGCTCCTAATTTGCCCTATGAAGATGTTGATGCCGACTTTGAGCTCACCCCTTGGACTTGATTTAATGATTGTGTTATCTTTAACTTGCTCTAGTTGATTTAAATTGAGAACATATTTTGTACTAAAAACTAGTTTATTAACTCTTCCTTTAGATTATTAGTTATGTTTAAGACTTGATATTTGATTATTAATGTTTGTAAGACTCGCATTTTAAGTTTTAAGACATTATTTCAATTTTATTAATATAATTTTATATTTTTTTAATTATGACCAGGTTAATCGGGTGAATTAGTGACCCACCGGTTGAACCAGTAACCCGTGACCGGGTTGATTACCGGTTTGGTTTTGATAACTATGCCTTGAGGTATGTGAATCGACGCTTGTTACGGCGCTTTCTCATCTTAGCTTTCTATTCATGCCGATCCAACTTTTCAAGTATCTGATGGAGCAGTTGGGCTGTTGTAGGTGCTTGTGGTGTTGAAGAAGGAATATCTTCAACTGGTTCAGTAGGCTGGCTGATAGTGGCTGCTGGAAGTCTAAGGTACTCCCCGTTGGGGACATACTGATCATCCCGTGGAAGCATGGCTTTGGTGTCCCCAGCTCTGTAGGAGACTCCGGCTGCTGAGACAAGATCCGAGACCAGGGCTGAAAAAGGTAAGTTACCAGCGATTTGTACGTGTCCCATGGCATTCCGGATATGTCTTGGTAGATTCAGAGGTTGGTCTGTAAGGATGCACCATAGTAGAACGGCCATGTCCGCAGTGAAGGAGGACTCGTGAGTGCTCGAAAAGACGTAATGGGACATGATTTGTGCCCATACGCGAGCCTCCAAGGTAAGTGCTGAAGCCGAAATTCCCTTAGGGCGGGTATGATGGTATCCATAGATCCATCTGCTGCCAGGTAGTGTGATAACTCTGAGAATGGCGTCCCAGTCAAATTGGTACATCTGGCGCTTGAGTGCGGCTTCTTGAAAGGCGTCCAGTCCTTCTGGAACAGGGGGGAAGACCTAGAGCTTTTTGAATGGCTTCTTCAGTAATGGGGACTTGCTTCTGACGGACATAGACAGACTGCAGGGTTGGCAGGTGGAAGTTGGAGTAGAACTCGACTACCCAAGAAAGATTGACCTGCCTTGGCTGTCTCTGTAGGAAACCCCATTGTCTTCGGGCAATTTGTGGCTCAACAAAGGTAGCAATATTGGGCGGGAGAAGAAGAAGGTATTCGTTGTTGTAACTCCTTTCAGCCAGGATCAGGAACATCTGCTCACAGTAGCGATTGGGGAATCGCGCAGTGTCCTTTGCTCGGAAGGTTTTTTCTTTATCATCAACCTTTATGATCCTCTTAATCTTCTTTGTTGAGGGCTTTACCGCAGTTGAAGAGGGTTCTGCCACTAATGCTCTTTTTGTACCTCTTCTTGCTGGTTGTTTGGGGGTAGCTTTCTCCTTTCCTTTCTTGGTGGCCATCCTGAAAAAGGAAAGAGAAAGTAAATTAAATTTAAAGGGGTGAAGCAAGGAAGAGGGTGATGTAAGTGATAATCAATGCACAATAAAGAAGAATGACATTAACACATGGTCCGGATTACATGTGAAAAGTTCATCAATGGAAATATAGCAAGTGCATGTAGGACAATGAAATGCAAGAGGTTTATTGGCATGCAGGCAAAGGCATGAGTAGCATAGATGAAGCATTCAATGTCCAATTTAAATATGTTATCACTCGTAACTAACCATCACGTTTTTATTGACAATTAAATTCAATGAATAAAATAGTAAAGGGAATTTGTGAAAAGCAAGCATTGAATATTAGAGTAGAAAAATGTAGAGAAGTTCATAATGCCATATGGGCTTTTTCACAAACACATAGCATGCATGTAGAAGAAGCTCTTGAAAATAAGAATTTGAACATTCAAGAAATCCTTTAAAAAGTAATATATAATTGTCAAACAAATTTACAACAATCCACAAGCATATAATGAAAAGCAATGACTCAAAGAAATTTATAACACCAAGTAAAAAGGAAAAAGAAAGGAAGAAAAAGAAAATATGAATAATGAAGGTAAAAAGAAAAGAAAAGAAGATGGCATATAAAAATAAGAAGAATAATAGAAAAGTAAGGAGGGAAGGAGAAAGAAAAACCTTGTTAATGGGGGTGAGAGAGAGAAAAAAGTGAGAAAGAAGGAAGAAGGGAGGAAGGGGGGAGAAGAAATAAGGAGGGAAAAGAGAAAATAGGATTTGGGGAGAAAAAGATAAGATAGTTGACAAATTAGGGGGGCTGTGCGGCGTAAGCGACACGGTCGCGTGGGACACGCGGTCGCGCGACTTGCGCTGAACTGAATGACGCGGTCGCGTCGGTCACGCGGTCGCGTGACCCATTTAGGCTAATGGCGCGAGGGTAGCCTCGCACTCGTACAACTCTCTGTTCAAAATCATATTAGTGCCAAATTTTAAGTGACGCGATCGCGTGGGGCATGCGATCGCGTGAGTGGGCTTTAGAATGATATGACACGGTCGCGTGGGTCACGCGACCGCGTGGGAAGGATTATGCGTTCAGCACGAATCCAGCACCACTATCGCACAACTTTCGGTCGTGCACCCTTTTTACGCCTCCAGCCACGCTCTCGCGTGACTCTCTGTTCAATTTATTATTCTCTCTCACACCTGCGACGCGGACGCGTCAATGAGGCAGTCGCGTTGCGTGAATTTTTTTTTTAAATAAAAGTATGAAAATGCAGATGCACGAAATGTACTAATGAAGAGAAGAGTTATTGAATAAGAAAACTAAAAAATAAAGAAAAGAATGATCATACCATGGTGGGTTGTCTCCCACCTAGCACTTTGCTTTAACGTCCGTAAGTTGGACGCTCCACTAGCTCAGTCTTCGGCTATGTGGGGATCTTCCAAGAGGAAGATCTCAAGCTCCTTGTTTTTCTTTAGCTTCTCGCCATGGTACAGCTTTAAACGATGTCCATTAACTTTGATAAGTTCAGAGTTTGAAGGATGGCTTAGGTGATAAACTCCGTACGGTTCGGCCTTCTCTACTCTGTATGGACCTTCCCGTCTTGATCTCAACTTGCCTAGCATGAGCCTCAGTCGAGATTTATAAAGGAGGACTAAGTCCCCAGGTTGGAACTCTTTCCTCTTGATGTGTTGATCATGTACAGCCTTCATCTTTTCCTTGTATAGTTTTGAGTTGCATAAGCTTCTAGGCGAAGACTCTCCAGTTCCTGCAGTTGCAACTTCCTTTCAGCTCCGACTTTTTCAATTCCCATGTTGCATTCTTTTACTGCCCAGAAGGCTTTGTGCTCTACTTCAACAGGGAGATGACAAGCTTTTCTATAAACTAAGCGGAAAGGACTCATCCCAATGGGTGTTTTGTATGCTGTTCTGTATGCCCAGAGTGCATCTTGTAGCCTGGTGCTCCAGTCTCTTCTATGAGGTTTGACTATCTTCTGCAAGATACACTTTATCTTTCTATTTGACACCTCGGCTTGCCCATTAGTCTGAGGATGGTAGGCTGTTGCAACTTTATGAATTATCCCATACTTCTTCATTAGTCCTGTTAGTCTCCTGTTACAAAAATGGGTGCCTTGATCGCTCACGATTGCTCGTGGTGATCCAAAGCGAAGAATAATATGGTTTCTCACAAAGGAAACAATAGTGTTAGCATCATCATTGCGGGTAGGAATTGCTTCCATCCATTTGGAAACGTAATCCACAGCTAACAATATATAGAAATAACCATTAGAATTTGGAAATGGATCCATTAAGTCAATGCCCCAAACATCAAAAATTTCACAAAAAAGCATAATTTGTTGAGGCATCTCATCCTTTCTGGATATATTACCAAATTTCTGGCATGGAAAACAAGAACTACAAAATTCAGCAGCGTCCTTAAAAAGAGTAGGCCACCAGAATCCACAGTCTAAGATTTTTCTAGCAGTTCTTTGAGGGCCAAAATGTCCTCCACTCTCAGATGAGTGACAGGCCTCTAAAATGGACTGGAATTCTGATTGAGGCACACACCGTCTAATTACCTGGTCAGCGCCACATCTCCATAAATATGGGTCATCCCATATATAATATTTAGACTCGCTTTTCAGCTTGTCTCTTTGATGCTTAGAAAAGTTCGGAGGAAAAGTGTGGCTGACTAGATAATTAGCTACAGGTGCATACCAAGGGACTATCTCAGATACTGCTTGCAGGTTATCAAATGGGAAATTATCAGCTATAGGAGTGGAGTCATCTGTAATATGTTCAAGGCGACTCAAGTGTTCTGCCACTAAATTCTGGTTACCACTCCTGTCCTTAATTTCCAAATCAAATTCTTGTAATAGCAGTATCCAACGTATAAGCCTTGGTTTGGACTCCTTTTCAGCTAATAAATACTTTAGAGCTGCGTGGTCTGAATACACTACTACTTTAGTACCAAGTAAATAGGCTCAGAATTTATCCAGAGCGAAAACAATAGCAAGAAGCTCTTTCTCAGTAGTAGTGTAATTCGACTGAGCGGCATCTAAGGTTTTAGACGCGTAAGCAATAACAAAAGGATCCTTACCTTCACGCTGAGCCAGTGCTGCTCCTACGGCATGGTTGGAAGCATCACACATTATTTCAAATGGTTGGCTCCAGTCTGGTCCTCTCACAATTGGAGCTTGAGTCAGGGAGGTTTTCAGCTTATCAAACGCTTGTTTGCAATTTTCACTGAACTCGAACTCAATATCTTTCTGCAGTAGCCTGGATAAGGGAAGTGCTACCTTACTGAAGTCCTTAATGAACCTCCTATAAAAACCTGCATGGCCAAGGAAAGAACGGACCTCCCTCACAAAAGAGGGGTAAGGTAGACTAGAAATAACATTCACCTTTACTGGATCTACAGAAATGCCAGTGTTAGACACAACATGTCCTAGTACAATCCCTTATTTAACCATAAAGTGATATTTTTCAAAATTTAATACCAGGTTTGTACTGACACATCTATCTAATACTCTAGATAATCTGGTGCACGAAATTGTGATCTCCAGGCTCGAACAAATCCTGGTAATGGCTCCAAAGCTTGGTGCTCTGATCTTAATTCATAATTGTCACAACTTCGATACAACTAACCAGCAAGTGCACTGGGTCGTCCAAGTAATACCTTACGTGAGTAAGGGTCGAATCCCACGGAGATTGTTGGTATGAAGCAAGCTATGGTCACCTTGTAAATCTCAGTCAGGCAGATATAAAGTGATAATGGTGTTTTCGAATATTATATAATAAAATAGGGATAGAGATACTTATGTAAACATTGGTAGGAATTTCAGATAAGCGAATGGAGATGCTTTTCGTTCCTCTGAACCTCTGCTTTCCTGCTATCTTCATCCAATCAGTCTTACTCCTTTCCATGGCTGGCTTTATGTGATACATCACCACTGTCAACGACTACTTTCGGTCATCTCACGGGAAAATGATCCAATGCCCTGTCACGGCACGGCTAATCGTCTGGAGGCATCACCCTTGCCAATGGCTTCATCTTATCCTCTCAGTGAATAATATGCTCACGCACCCTGTCACGGCACGGCTATTCATCTGTCGGTTCTCGATCATGCTGGAATAGGATTTACTATCCTTTTGCGTCTGTCACTAACGCCCTGCAATCGCGAGTTAGGAGCTCGTCACAGTCATTCAATCATTGAATCCTACTCGAAATACCACAGACAAGGTTTAGACCTTCCGGATTCTCTTGAATGCCGCCATCATTCTAGCTTACGCCACGAAGATTCTGGTTAGGAGATCTAAGAGAAACTCATTCTAGCTTAATTCATGTAGAACGGAAGTGTTTGTCAGGCACGCGTTCATAAGGGAGAAGGATGATGAGCGTCACACATAATCATCACCTTCATCACGTTCTTGGGTGCGAATGGATATCTTAGAAGCGAAATAAGAAGAATTGAATAGAAAACAGTAGTACTTTGCATTAATCTTTGAGGAACAGCAGAGCTCCACACCTTAATCTATGGAGTGTAGAAACTCTACCGTATGAAAATACATAAGTGAAAGGTCCAGGCATGGCCGTGTGGCCAGCCCCTATGGTCTAAGAACAATGCGTTCAAAGATGCCTAATACAATAGTAAGAGGTCCTATTTATAATAAACTAGCTACTAGGGTTTACATGAGTAAGTATTTGATGTATAAATCCACTTTCGGGGCCCACTTGGTGTGTGTTTGGGCTGAGCTTAAGTGTAGCACGTGCAGAGGCCAATTGTGGAGTTGAACGCCAGTTTTTGTACCAGTTTGGGCGTTCAACTCTGGTTTTGGATCCTTTTCTGGCGCTGGACGCCAGATTTGGGCAGAAGGCTGGCGTTGAACGCCAGTTTACGTCATCAATTCTTGGCCAAAGTATGGACTATTATATATTGCTGGAAAGCCCTGGATGTCTACTTTCCAACGCAATTGGAAGCGCGCCATTTCGAGTTCTGTAGCTCCAGAAAATTCACTTTGAGTGCAGGGAGGTCAGAATCCAACAGCATCAGCAGTCCTTTTTCAACCTCTGAATTTGATTTCTGCTCAAGTCCCTCAATTTCAGCCAGAAAATACCTGAAATCACATAAAAACACAAAAACTCATAGTAAAGTCCAGAAATGTGAATTTATCATAAAAACTAATGAAAACATCCCTAAAAGTAACTAGATCCTACTAAAAACATACTAAAAACAATGCCAAAAAGCGTATAAATTATCCGCTCATCACAACACCAAACCTAAATTGTTGCTTGTCCCCAAGCAACTGAAAATCAAATAGGATAAAAAGAAGAGAATATACTATAAATTCCAAACTATCAATGAAACAGAGCTTTAATCATATGAGCGGGACTTATAGCTTTTTGCCTCTTAAATAGTTTTGGCATCTCACTTTATCCATTGAGGTTCAGAATGATTGGCATCTATAGGAACTCAGAGTTCAGATAGTGTTATTGATTCTCCTAGTTCAGTATGATGATTCTTGAACACAGCTTCCTTATGAGTCTTGGCCGTGGCCCTAAGCACTTTGTTTTCCAGTATTACCACCGGATACATAAATGCCACAGACACATAATTGGGTGAACCTTTTCAGATTGTGACTCAGCTTTGCTAAAGTCCCCAATTAGAGGTGTCCAGGGTTCTTAAGCACACTCTTCTTTTGCTTTGGACCTTGACTTTAACCGCTCAGTCTCAAGTTTTCACTTGACACCTACACGCCACAAGCACATGGTTAGGGACAGCTTGGTTTAGCCGCTTAGACCAGGATTTTATTCCTTTAGGCCCTCCTATCCACTGATGCTCAAAGCCTTGGGATCCTTTTTATTTGCCCTTGCCTTTTGGTTTTAAGGGTTATTGGCTTTTTCTGCTTGCTTTTTCTTTTTCTTTCTATTTTATTTTATTTATTTATTTTTTTTCGCCTATTTTTTTTTCTTTTTTTTTTCTGCAAGCTTTGTTCTTTGCTGCTTTTTCTTGCTTCAAGAATCATTTTTATGATTTTTCAGATTATCAAATAACATGTCTCCTAGTCATCATTCTTTCAAGAGCCAACATATTTAACATTCTTAAACAACAACTTTAAAAGACATATGCACTGTTCAAGCATACATTCAAAAAAATAAGAAGCATTGTCACCACATCAATATAATTAAACTAAGTTCAAGGATAAATTCGAAACTCATGTACTTCTTGTTCTTTTGAATTAAAACATTTTTCATTTAAGAGAGGTGATGGATTCATAGGACATTCATAGCTTTAAGACATAGTTATTACTACTAATGATCATGTAATGAAGACACAAACATAGATAAGCACATAACATAGAAAACGAAAAACAGAAGAAATAAGAACAAGGAATGAATCCACCTTAGTGATGTCCTTGAGCTCTTCTATGTCTCTTCCTTGTCTTTGCTGCTCCTCCTTCATTGCTTTTAGATCTTCTCTGATTTCCTGAAGGATGATGGAGTGCTCTTGATGTTCCACCCTTAGTTGCTTCCAATAATTGTGTGGAAGAAAATGTATCCCCTGAGGTATCTCAGGGATCTCTTGATTTGCAGTCAAATGTTCTACCACTGAGCTATAGACCCTTGATGGAAGCTTTTGTCTTCCCTTTCCTTTTTTTAGAGGTTTCTCTGGCCTTAGGTGCCATCAATGGTTATGGAAAAAACAAAAAGGCTATGCTTTTACCACACCAAACTTAGAATGTTGCTCGCCCTCGAGCAAAAGAAGAAAGAATAGAAGAATAAGAAGAAGATATGGAGGAGATGGATGGGAGTGTGTATTCGGCCATATGGGTGGGATTGGGTGGGAGAGAGATGTTGAATTTTTGAAGGTAGTGGGTGTATGGATGTGAGTGGTAAATGGAAAAAAAGAAAGGGATGATCATGAATGGAAAGAGAGATGATGAGGTTGGTGGGGATCCTATGGGGTCCACAGATCCTGAGATGATCTTGTGGGGTCCACAGATCCTGAGGTGTCAAGGCATTTACATCCCTGCACCAATTTAGGCATGTAAAATGCCCTTGCACACAACTCTGGGCGTTCAGCGCCAGGTTGGTGCCCATTTTGGGCGTTCAACGCCCCTTTGCTGCCATTTCTGGCGTTGAACGCCAGAACCATGCTTGTTCTGGGCGTTCAGCGCCAGGATGCTCCCATTCTGGGCGTTCAGCGCCAGAACTATGCTCTGTTCTGGCGTTTGAACGCCAGACAGATGCTCCTCCAGGGTGTGATTTTTCTTCTGCTGTTTTTGATTCCGTTTTCAATTTTTATATTTATTTTGTGACTCCACATGATCATGAACCTAAGAAAACATGAAAAACAATAAAAATAAGAATTAGATAAACATTGGGTTGCCTCCCAACAAGCGCTTCTTTAATGTCAATAGCTTGACAGTGGGCTCTCATGGAGCCTCACAGATGTGCAGAGCTTTGTTGAGACTCTCCAACACCAAACTTAGAGTTTGGATATGGGAGTTCAACACCAAACTTAGAGTTTGGTTGTGGCCTCCCAACACCAAACTTAGAGTTTGACTGTGGGGGCTCTGATTGACTCTGCTTGGAGAGAAGCTTTTTCTGCTTCCTCTCCATAGTTGCAGAGGGAGATCCTTAAGTTTTGAATACAAGGGAGTTCTCATTCCATTGAAGGACTATTTCACCTCTGTCAACATCAATCACAGCTCTTGCTATGGCCAGGAAAGGTCTTCCTAGGATGATGGATTCATCCTCTTCCTTTCCAGTATCCAGGACTATGAAATCAGCAGGGATGTAAAGGCCCTCAACCTTTACTAATACATCTTCTACTTGTCCATAAGCCTGTTTTCTTGAGCTGTCTGCCATCTCCAGTGAGATTTTAGCAGCTTGCACCCCATAGATTCCCAGTTTCTCTATTACAGAGAGGGGCATGAGGTTTATCCCTGAACCAAGGTCACACAGAGCCTTAAAGATCATGGTGCCTATGGTACAAGGGATTATGAACTTTCCAGGATCTTGTCTCTTCTGAGGCAATGTCAGTTGATCCAGATCACTTAGTTCATTGATGAACAAGGGAGGTTCAACTTCCCAAGCATCAATGCCAAATAATTTGGCATTCAGCTTCATGATTGCACCAAGAAACTTGGCAGTTTGCTCTTCAGTAACATCCCCATTCTCTTCAGAAGAGGAATACTCATCAGAGCTCATGAAGGGCATAAGGAGGTTCAATGGAATCTCTATGGTCTCTAGATGAGCTTCAGAGTCCTTTGGTTCCTCAGAGGGAAGCTCCTTATTGATCACTGGACGTCCCAGGAGGTCTTCCTCCTTGGGATTCACGTCATCTCCTCCCCTCATAGGTTCGGCCATGGCGCTTATGTCAATGGCCTTGCACTCTCCTTTTGGATTCTCTTCTGTATTGCTTGGGAGAGTACTAGGAGGGATTTCAGTGATCCTTTTACTCAGCTGGCTCACTTGTGCTTCTAGATTTCTAATGGAAGACCTTGTTTCATTCATGAAACTTACAGTGGCCTTAGATAGATCAGAGACTAGATTTGCTAAATTAGAAGCATTTTGTTCAGAGTTCTCTGTCTGTTGCTGAGTTGATGATGGAAAAGGTTTGCTATTGCTAAACCTGTTTCTTCCACCATTATTAAAGCCTTGTTGAGGCTTTTGATCCTTCCATGAGAAATTTGGATGATTTCTCCATGTTGAGTTATAGGTGTTTCCATAAGGTTCACCTAAGTAGTTCACCTCTGCTATTGCAGGGTTCTCAGGATCATAGGCTTCTTCTTCAGAAGATGCCTCTTGAGTACTGTTGGATGCAGCTTGCATTCCATGCAGACTCTGAGAAATCATATTGACTTGCTGAGTCAATATTTTATTCTGAGCCAATATGGCGTTCAGAGTATCAACCTCAAGAACTCCCTTCTTCATAGGCGTCCCATTACTCACAGGATTCCTTTCAGAAGTGTACATGAACTGGTTATTAGCAACCATGTCAATGAGTTCTTGAGCTTCTGCAGGCGTTTTCTTTAGGTGAATGGATCCACCTGCAGAAGTGTCCAGTGACATCTTTGATAGCTCAGATAAACCATCATAGAATATATCCAGGATGGTCCATTCTGAAAGCATGTCAGAAGGACACTTTTTGGTCAACTGTTTGTATCTTTCCCAAGCTTCATAGAGAGATTCACCTTCTTTCTGTCTGAAGGTTTGAACATCAGCTCTAAGCTTGCTCAGCTTTTGAGGAGGAAAGTACTTGGCTAAGAAAGCCGTGACCAGCTTATCCCAAGAGTTCAGGCTGTCTTTAGGTTGAGAATCCAACCATAATCTAGCTCTATCTCTTATAGCAAAAGGGAAAAGCATGAGCCTGTAGACTTCAGGATCTACTCCATTAGTCTTAACAGTATCACATATCTGCAAGAATTCAGTTAAGAACTGAAAAGGATCTTCAGATGGAAGTCCATGAAACTTGCAGTTCTGCTGCATCAGAGAAACTAATTGAGGTTTCAGCTCAAAGTTGTTTGCTCCAATGGCAGGAATGGAGATGCTTCTTCCATGTAAATTGGAATTAGGTGCAGTAAAGTCACCAAGCATCTTCCTTGCATTATTATTATTTTCGGCTGCCATCTCCTTTTCCTGTTTGAAAATTTCTGAAAGGTTATCTCTGGATTGTTGTATTTTAGCTTCTCTTAATTTTCTCTTCAGAGTCCTTTCAGGTTCTGGATCTGCTTCCACAAGAATGTTCTTGTCCTTGCTCCTGCTCATATGACAAAGAAGAAGGAACAGAAAAATAATAATAATAATAGAGATCCTTTATACCACAGTAAGGGGATCCCTGTATGAGTAGAAGAAGAGGGGGAGATAAAGAATGTGATGTAAGGAAGAAACACAACTGTACGAATGGAAGAGATGTGAGATGAGATGTTAGGATATGAATGAATAAATAGAATAGGATGGGGGAGGTATAATTTTCGAAAATTATTTTGAAAAAGAGTTAGTGATTTTTGAAAAATGGTTTTTTGAAAAATGTTAGATATTTTCGCAAAAATTTTTAAAATTTAAAAATAAAAATAATTAGTTAATAAAAAAGAAATTTTTGAAAAAGAGGGGAGATATTTTCGAAAATTAGAGAGAGAGAGAGAGTTAGTTAGGTAGTTTTGAAAAAGTTAAGAAACAAACAAAAAGTTAGTTAGTTAGTTGAAACAATTTTTGAAAAGATAAGAAGTTAGGAAGTTAGAAAAGATATTTTTGAAAAAGATAAGATAAGAAGATATTTTTGAAAAGATATGATAGAAATTAGTTTTTTGAAAAAGATTTGATTTTTAAAATCTCAATTAATGACTTGATTCATAAGAAATCACAAGATATGATTCTAGAACTCAAAGTTTGAATCTTTCTTAACAAGCAAGTAACAAACTTCAAATTTTTGAATCAAAACATTAATTGATTATGTTATTTTCGAAAATTTGGTATAAAAATAAGAAAAAGATTTTTGAAAAATATTTTTTTGAAATTTTCTAAAATAACTAATAATTTTGAAAAAGATTTGATTTTTGAAAAAAAATTTGAAAAAGATAAGATTTTCAAATTGAAAATTTGATTTGACTCATGAGAAACAACTTGATTTTTAAAAATTTTTGAAAAAGTCAACTCAATTTTCGAATTTGATGAGAGAAAAAGGGGAGAGATATTTTTTTTATTTTTGAATTTTTTTTGATGCAAGGGAAAAACAAGAAAAATGATGCAATGCATGAAATTTTTAGATCAAAACAATGAATGCATGCATGAATGATATGAGTGTCAAGATGAACACCAAGAACATTATGAAGATCATGATGAACATCAAGAACACAATTTTGAAAAACTTTTAATGCAAAGAAAACATGCAAGACACCAAACTTAGAATTCTTCAATGCTTACGCACTAAGAATTCAAGAATGCATATGATAAACATGAAAAGACACAAAACAAAAAATCATCAAGATCAAACAAGAAGACTTACCAAGAACAACTTGAAGATCATGAAGAACACTATGAATGCATGATATTTTCGAAAAAATGCAAGATGCATATGCAAGTGACACCAAACTTATGATATGACTCAAGACTCAAACAAGAAATAGAAAAATATTTTTGATTTTTATGATTTTCTAATTTTTTTGGATTTTTATTTTCGAAAATATTATGAAAAAGAAAAAATAAGGATTCCAAAATTTTTAATATGAATTCCAGGAATCTTGCCATGTTAGTCTAAAGCTTCAGTCCAGGAATTAGACATGGCTCACTAGCCAGCCAAGCTTTCAATGAAAGCTCCAGTCCAAAACACTAGACATGGCCAATGGCCAGCCAAGCTTCAGCAGGTGATCATGGATTAGCAGCAGGTAGATGAGCAACAACTAAATTGCTCTTGATAACAAATTGCAAGCCTCAGTCCAAATAAATTTAGACATGGCTTTACAGCCAGTCAGGCTTTAGCATGCTTCATGAAACACTAGAATTCATTCTTAAAAATTTTGAATAAAAATTTTTTGAAAACATTTTTTTTTCGAAAACAAAAGAAAAATTTTTTTGAAAATATTTTTGAAAGATTTTTGAAAAGAAAACGAAAAGAAAGTTACCCAATCTGAGCAACAAGATGAACCGTCAGTTGTCCAAACACGAACAATCCCCGGCAACGGCGCCAAAAACTTGGTGCACGAAATTGTGATCTCCAGGCTCGAACAAATCCTGGTAATGGCTCCAAAGCTTGGTGCTCTGATCTTAATTCATAATTGTCACAACTTCGATACAACTAACCAGCAAGTGCACTGGGTCGTCCAAGTAATACCTTACGTGAGTAAGGGTCGAATCCCACGGAGATTGTTGGTATGAAGCAAGCTATGGTCACCTTGTAAATCTCAGTCAGGCAGATATAAAGTGATAATGGTGTTTTCGAATATTATATAATAAAATAGGGATAGAGATACTTATGTAAACATTGGTAGGAATTTCAGATAAGCGAATGGAGATGCTTTTCGTTCCTCTGAACCTCTGCTTTCCTGCTATCTTCATCCAATCAGTCTTACTCCTTTCCATGGCTGGCTTTATGTGATACATCACCACTGTCAACAGCTACTTTCGGTCATCTCACGGGAAAATGATCCAATGCCCTGTCACGGCACGGCTAATCGTCTGGAGGCATCACCCTTGCCAATGGCTTCATCTTATCCTCTCAGTGAATAATATGCTCACGCACCCTGTCACGGCACGGCTATTCATCTGTCGGTTCTCGATCATGCTGGAATAGGATTTACTATCCTTTTGCGTCTGCCACTAACGCCCTGCAATCGCGAGTTAGGAGCTCGTCACAGTCATTCAATCATTGAATCCTACTCGGAATACCACAGACAAGGTTTAGACCTTCCGGATTCTCTTGAATGCCGCCATCATTCTAGCTTACGCCACGAAGATTCTGGTTAGGAGATCTAAGAGATACTCATTCTAGCTTAATTCATGTAGAACGGAAGTGTTTGTCAGGCACGCGTTCATAAGGGAGAAGGATGATGAGCGTCACACATAATCATCACCTTCATCACGTTCTTGGGTGCGAATGGATATCTTAGAAGCGAAATAAGAAGAATTGAATAGAAAACAGTAGTACTTTGCATTAATCTTTGAGGAACAGCAGAGCTCCACACCTTAATCTATGGAGTGTAGAAACTCTACCGTATGAAAATACATAAGTGAAAGGTCCAGGCATGGCCGTGTGGCCAGCCCCTATGGTCTAAGAACAATGCGTTCAAAGATGCCTAATACAATAGTAAGAGGTCCTATTTATAATAAACTAGCTACTAGGGTTTACATGAGTAAGTATTTGATGTATAAATCCACTTCCGGGGCCCACTTGGTGTGTGTTTGGGCTGAGCTTAAGTGTAGCACGTGCAGAGGCCAATTGTGGAGTTGAACGCCAGTTTTTGTGCCAGTTTGGGCGTTCAACTCTGGTTTTGGATCCTTTTCTGGCGCTGGACGCCAGATTTGGGCAGAAGGCTGGCGTTGAACGCCAGTTTACTTCGTCAATTCTTGGCCAAAGTATGAACTATTATATATTGCTGGAAAGCCCTGGATGTCTACTTTCCAACGCAATTGGAAGCGCGCCATTTCGAGTTCTGTGGCTCCAGAAAATCCACTTTGAGTGCAGGGAGGTCAGAATCCAACAACATCAGCAGTCCTTTTTCAACCTCTGAATCTGATTTCTGCTCAAGTCCCTCAATTTCAGCCAGAAAATACCTGAAATCACATAAAAACACACAAACTCATAGTAAAGTCCAGAAATGTGAATTTATCATAAAAACTAATGAAAACATCCCTAAAAGTAACTAGATCCTACTAAAAACAATGCCAAAAAGCGTATAAATTATCCGCTCATCACAATCCATCTAAGCAAAGGCTAAAAGAATCGCCATAAATACTAAAATCATCCATAAAAACCTCCATACAGTCCTCAATAAGATCAGAGAAAAGACTCATCATGCACCTCTGGAAAGTAGCTGGTGCATTGCACAAGCAGAAGGGCATTCTCTTGTAAGCATAAGTCCCAAAAGGACATGTAAAAGTAGTCTTTTCCTAATCCTCAGGAGCTATATGAATCTGGAAATAACCTGTGTAACCATCTAAAAAACAATAATGCGATTTACCTGACAGGCGATCCAGCATTTGATCAATGAATGGAAGAGGATAGTGATCCTTACGGGTTGCTTGGTTGAGGTGTCTGTAGTCAATGCAAACCCTCCAGGCGTTCTGAACTCTGGTTTTCAGGAGCTCTCCATGCTCATTCTTCACTGTAGTGACTACAGACTTCTTTGGCACTACTTGTACTGGGCTTACCCATTCACTATCTGAGATGGGATAGATGATATTTGCCTCTAGTAGTCTGGTCACTTCCTTTTTGACAACCTCTAGGATAATGGGGTTCAGTCTTCTCTGGGGTTGATGGACAGGTCTTGCTCTCTCTTCTAAAAATATTCTATGCTCACAGACTTGAGGGTTTATGCCTACTATATCTGCCAAACTCCATCCAATTGCCTTCTTGTGCCTCCTCAGCACACTAAGTAACTGCTCTTCTTGTTGAGAAGTGAGTTCCCTTGCAATGATAACCGGAAACTTCTGCCCGTCTTCAGGGTAAGCATATTTGAGGTGTGGAGGAAGGGGTTTTAATTCTAACTTCTGATCATGTTCAGACTCTGGGTTGTCTGGAGCTGGTAACAGTGGCAAGGCACTGTCATTGTCCTCTGAGAATGTCCCCACCCTTGGACCTTGTCCTGTGTGCTTCTCTTCAAATTCCTTCTGATGGACTTCAGCCACGGTTTCATCTATAATGTCACACTTGAGGATAGAGTGATCCTCCGGTGGGTGCTTCATAATTCTGTTCAGATTGAAAATCACTACTCGGCCATCTATTTCAAAAGAGTATGTTCCTGAAAAAGCATCTAATTTAAACTTTGAGGTCTTCAGGAATGGTCTTCCGAGTAGGATTGATGATGGCTTATCTGAGGCATTCTGGGGCATCTCCAGGATATAAAAATCAATGGAAAATGTGAGGCCCTTAATGCCCACTAATACATCTTCAACAACTCCAGCCACTGTAATAATGCTTTTATCTGCTAACACAAAACGAGCTGCCGACCTTTTTAAGGGAGGGAGCCTCATAATATCATATATAGACAAAGTCATTATACTCACACATGCTCCTAAATCACACATGCAATCAGAAATTATCACACCACTAATAGTACAATTAACTATACAAGGACCTGGGTCACTACACTTTTCAGGTAAACCTCCCATTAAAGCAGATATGGAACTTCCTAAAGGAATAGTTTCTAATTCATTAATTTTGTCTTTATGTATACATAAATCTTTTAGAAACTTTGCATACCTAGGTACCTGTTGAATAACATCAAATAGAGGAACAGTTACCTCAACCTTTTTGAATATCTCTACCATTTTTGGATCAGGTTCCAGCTGCTTCCTGGGTTTCCTTGCAAGTTGTGAAAATAGAATAGGAGTGGTGTCTTCTGCAGTGTCTGCGCCTTTTGATGCTTCTTCCTATGGTCGAGCTTCTTCTTTTTCAGCTATGTCCTGTATGTCTTCTTCCTCTTCAACATCTTCTATTTCCACTACCTCTTCAGCTGAGGCGTGTTCGGGTGAGCTTGGCTCCTCCTGGTTCCTCTCCTGCAGTGTGGTTCCGGACCTCAGGGTGATGGCATTGATGCCACCCTTTGGATTGGGTAATGGTTGAGAGGGAATTCCACTGGAGCTCAAAGGTTGGTTATTGGAGTTGTTCATTGATCCAATCTGGGAGACAAGAGCCTGCAAAGTAGCGGTCAGACCATTTAGAATGGCATTAATGTTATTTTCCATGGTCTGTTGTCTCCGATCAATAGATTGTAGTAAGTCATCATTAGCAGATGAAGAAGGATAGGTAATTTGAGAGGTCTGCTGTAGGGTATTCTGTGGTCCTTCGGATTGCCTTAGGTGAGGTGCTCTGTAAGGCTGATTCTGATTCTGCTGCCTGTTGTTGTTGTTATTTCACCTCTGATTTCCCTGATTATCTCTACCTCCTCTGTTGTTGTTGTCCCTCCAAATCTGGTTAGAATTGTCTTGCCATCCGTGGTTGTAATTGCCACCTTGATTGTACCCTTGGTTGAGGCGGTCATAGAAGTTATGTGTGGCTGCCACGGTGTTGTCTTCCTACTGGAGCTGCGGACATTCATCAGTATAGTGGCTATAATCAGCGCAGATTTCGCAAACTCTCTGTGGGACTAACTGCTGGTTTTGCTGTGGTGGAGAAGGTTGAGCTTGCTGAACTTGTTGTTGATTCAATTGCATCTGCTTCAGCAAGTTGGTCATTTCACAGATACTCTGAGTTAAAGCATTAGTCTCTCTACTAGAGGATACTTCTGCAATGGCTTTTGCATGGCCTTGTTTCTGCCTGTGATTCCTAGTAGATTCAGCTAAGTCACTGATCAATTGCCATGCCTCATCAGTGGTCTTGTACTTTTTCATAGACCCATTGCTAGCACTTTCCAATGTGGTCTTATCTTGGGGCCTCATGCCCTGTGTGACTGATAAACCACTATTTTATGGTTTATCTTGTGCTCAATTGAGTGGTTTTTATCTACTCTTTACTCACTTATTCATACTATTTGCATGATTTTACATTTGCCTTCCTAATTATGTGCTTTGATTGAAAATATGTTTCTTTGGACTTATAATTGCCAATATTAATTCTCTCTTATTACCATTAGATGCCTTGATATGTATGTTAAGTGATTTCAGAGATTACATGGCAAGAATGGCTCAGAGGATGGAAAGGAAGCACGTAAAAGTGGAAGGAATACAATAAGTTGGAGAAATTGCTAAGCTGTCCAGCCTGACCTCTTCGCACTCAAACGGCTATAACTTTAGCTACAGAGGTCCAAATGACGCGGTTCTAGTTGCTTTGGAAAGCTAACGTCCGGTGCTTCGATTTGATATATAATATGCTATAGTTTCCCTGACGCTAGGCGATGCGACCGCGTGACCCATGCGGCCGCATCGCAGTGACGAAAAACCAGCGTGGTAGATTTCTTCTCCAGCGATTTCTGGGCTGTTTTTGACCCAGTTTGCGGCCCAGAAAACACAGATTAGAGGCTATAAAGTGGGGGAATGCATCCATTCAAAAACAGGCTATTCATATTCACAATTTTAGTTTTAGATGTAGTTTTTAGAGAGAGAGGTTCTCTCCTCTCTCTTAGGATTAGGATTTAGGATTTCTCTTAGTTTTAGGAGTAACTCTCAATCCCAGGTTCAATGTTCTTTTACTTTATATTTATCTCTTATTTTCAGATACTTTAATGCTTATACTAGTTATGTTTCCTATTTGGCTTATGCTACATTCACGTTATGATTTTCTTTGAATTAATATTATTTGAGGTATTTCAGTTATTATTACTTTCTTTTATTTACATGATTATTGCTTCCCATCTGAAGGTATTTTTATTCCAGTAGAATTATTTTTTCCTTTTGGTTTTGGTTAAGAAATCAGTAACTCAGGAGTTATCCAATTCAACAGCATAATTGATAATTGTTATCTTGCCAATTAAATTGAACTTCAATAATCCCAATCTTTTCTTAGGAAATAAATAGGATTTGAAGATCAAACCAGTTTGTCCCTTGACTTTCCTTTGCTTTAGTAAAGGTCAACTAAGTGGAATTAAGATTCAACTTTCATTATTATTGATAAGGATAACTAAGTCTGGACTTCCAATTTCTTATACCTTGCCAAGATATTTTATTATTATTATTATTTTATTTTACTTGTCATATAACATATTCCCTCCTTACTTCCAAAACCCCCAATTTACAATCTTCATAACCAATAATAAGAACATACTTCCCTCCAGTTTCTTAAGAAGACGACCCGAGGTTTAAATACTCGGTTATCAATTTTAAAAGGGTTTGTTACTTGTGACAACCAAAACGTTTGTAAGAAAGGTTGATTGCTTGGTTTAGTAACTATACTTGCAACGAGTATTTACCATAACTTCTAAACCATCGATCTTCCGCTCTTTCAAAATGGCGCCGTTGCCGGGGAATTGCAAACGTGTGCCTTATTATTGGTTATTGTAAATATTAAAAAAAAATTTTCAAATTTTAATCTTCAAATTTCAATTTTAAAAATTCAAAATTCAAATTTTAATTTTCAAATTCAAAAATTTGAATTTAAAATTTTCTTTTATTTTTGTTTTTAAATTTTTATTAACTAACTATGAGTTCTCACCCCTCTCGCTTCAAGTTTGATTCCAATGTTGTTGTTAGGAATGGAAACTATAATGAGAACATGCATCAAGGTTGGAAGAATCAAAACTGGGAGGAGCCACAAGGATTTGATCAACCCTCATGGCAACAACCACCTCCAATGGACTATCAACAACTATTCTATGATGCATATCAAGGCAATGGCTACGGTGAGCAATCTTTTGATTATCAACAACCACCACCATACACTTATGAACCCCCTCTTCAACATAACTTTGGACCACCAAACTCACAAGCCCCTTTCCACCATTCACCTCCATATGACCCTAACCCTCAACCACCATACCAACCACCTTATGAGCCATATGAACCATATATAGAACCACCCCAATTCCAACCCAATTACTCACAAGAACCACCACTTCAATATTCACCATCTCCATATCCATCAATCCAAGAGCACTATGATCCTATTTATGAAAGCCGAGTGCATCAAGAGACAAAGGATCGTTTCAAGGAAACAGTGGATCGATTTCAGGCAACCATTCGTCAATTGGAACAAGAGAAAAATCAATTAGCTTCCCAACGTTTGAACACTCAAAGAACCCTCATGGCTTCATGTGGGCAATCTAATGAAGAACGTAGCATGAAGGAGACATTAGAAACTCCAGTGGATAGTAAAGAGCATGAATTTGTACTGGAACAAGTGGAGGAAGCCGGAATTATTGAAGAAGAAGGAGTGGTTGAAGACTTAGGAGATGCAGAACCTCCATGGGAAAGTCCAGTCATAGAACCCCCTTTCAAGACGTTTGAAATTGATGCTGATGAGGGTGTACAACCTCCAAGGCACATCACAGTTGAAGACTTGGAAGAGGTTGATCAAGAGATGGAGATTCAAGAAGAAGAAGCACAACCTCCCATGCCCTTGGAAAGCAATGAAGAGGTGATTAAATTAGAAGAAAGCTACCAAGAGGAAGAGGTTGAAATTGAAGAAGCTTGCAAAGAGGTGGTAATTATCAGAGAAAAGAACAAGGGAGTGGAGCTTGCAATTTCATTAAAAACACCTCCCCCTAAGTTGCCATCATCCTTCACAACATTCAAGTGGGTAAAATTCATATCCCTTAGCTTTCTAATTCCACTTGAATATGGGCTACTGGAGACGGATGGTCAACTTAGAGCTCTTTGTAACATTAAGAGTAAGAGGAAGATGGCCAGTGGTAAGAATTGTCCTGCAAGGTTCATCATGGTTGGAAGCTTTAAGTTTAAACGCAAAGGTTGGTGTAAAGCTCAACTGAATGGGTCTAGAAAGTTGTTTGGTAGCTGCAGTGAGAATTCAAATTACTTATCTCCCAGTTGGAAAAATACAGATCCCGACAAAGATGGGTGTAAAAGCAAGATTTAGGATCCTAGAATCTGCTCTGACACTTGTTACCCCGGGAGCCTAAGAATCTGTTTGAAGCTTCTTAAGGGCTTTACATGCTTAGTTTGGGACCCCGGAGGTTACTGGAGATACAAACATTGGTGGAGATTCCTGGATGAGTTCAAACACAAGCCACCATAACAAGTAGCTCACCAAATGTCCAACTTAAGGACTTTAACTAAAAGTGCTAGGTGGGAGACAACCCACCATGGTATGATCGTTTCTTTTTCAATTTTCTTTCATGTTGTTTGTTTTTATTTTATTTTAATTTTCATTGAACCTGGAAGTTTTCATAGCATTCACATTAAGCATTGCATTATGCATATTGCATTAAAAAAAAAAGCACACACGCGACGCGGTAGCGTCGCTGACGCGTCCGCGTCACCAGTGCAATGGGAAAAAAAGAAAACGAACAGAAAGTCATGCGAGAGCGTGGCTGGAGGCGTGCCAATGGCACAAATCGTCCCACGCGACCGCATCGCTGATGCGACCACGTCATATGGGAATAATAGCCTCCTACGCGACCGCATGCCCCCGGTGGCCACGTGACCAAGATTTCGACGTCAAAGTGGTGCACACCCGAAAGTTGTGCGAGAGTGGTGCTGGATTGGTGCTGAACGCATAATCCTTCCCACGCGGCCGCGTGACCTACGCGACCGCGTCATATTCCTTTAAAGCCCACTCACGCGATCACATGCCCCATGCGATCGCGTCGCTTAAAATTTGGCACTAATATGATTTTGAATAGAGAGTTGTGCGAGCGCGAGGCTGCCCTTGCGCCAGTAGCATAAACTGTGTCACGCGACTGCGTGACCGACGCGACCGCGTCAATCCTTATAAGTGCAAGTCACGCGACCGCGTGCCCCACGCGTCCGCGTCGATTGCGCCGCACAGCTTATCCTAATTTGCCAAATATCTTATCTTTTCTTCCCCAATCCTAATTTCTTCCATCTTTTCTTCTTTCTTCTTTCTTTCTTACTTTATCTTTTTAACTTCTCATCTTTTTTTTTTCACTTTCATTCTATTTTACGTAATTTATTTACATACTTTCATTCATTGCATTTTAATTTTGTGCATATTTTTCTTTTCTTTTCTAAAGTTATTATTTTACCATTGGTGTCACTTGTTCATATTCAATTGTTGTGTCTTTTCTGGTATTATTTGGTGCTTAGTGACTTGTTTACACTGTCGGGTAATATTATTTCAATCAATGCTAATCTTTTATGATATTTGTATTCCTCTTTGCATTGACATGAGCTTATACTATCTTTCATTACCCACACTCTCCCTCCTATGTTTCAAATCTTGTACCACTGGCATGCCATGGCTTCTATTGTTTTCTCACTTGCATGTTGTAGCTACCATATAATTGAGACCCTCATCATTTGGCATTAACCCACCCATACTTCATTTATTTTCTTATCTTTATTACTGGGTTACTTTTTCTTCCCTTTTT
This sequence comes from Arachis ipaensis, assembly GCF_059453495.1. Lineage (NCBI taxonomy): Eukaryota > Viridiplantae > Streptophyta > Magnoliopsida > Fabales > Fabaceae > Arachis > Arachis ipaensis. The sequence continues at coordinate 97,998,357 of NC_142443.1, read as the reverse complement.
CTTTCAGGATGGCCACCCGAAAGGGAACCGGAAGACGTTTACATGGGGAGACAGACAAGTCCATCTGCACAATCTTTAGAGAAAAGCATCAGTTGGAACAACCCGTCCACCTGCACATCTTAGCATGCACCGAGGACGGTGCAATCTTTAAGTGTGGGGAGGTCGATACCGATCTCCATGGGTTAGTTACTCTTCTATCTCAACACCAATATTTTATTTTCTTTGTTTGTTCATTGTTGCATTTGCATATTTTGCATATTTGTTTGATTTTATGCATTTAGCTACTACTTGGTTGAAGTAATATTTTCTTTTTCAAGAAACCTTTTAGAGCATTTCACTAATTTGAATAAAATGTAATGTTAAACTTGTTTGAAGAAATATTATACTGGAACATGGTTTAGAGCTCGAACACACAAAACCAGTGAGATTTTTAAGCCTATTTGAATTGGTTGCATTTTATCAACCAATAATTTATTTTTAGTGTGTGTTTTCCTCTCTAAAATTGTGATCTTTGTCTTGCTTGATTCTATATTTCCATTATTTGATGTATGCATACACTTACATGATTGAGGCCTTTGTTTCACTAAGCTTACATACCCATATGGCCTTACCTTTCATTATCCTTTGCAAACCAATTTGAGCCTATTTTACCCCTTTGTTCTTTACTTTAGCACATCATTAACTCTAAGCAGAAAACAATAATATCCTTAATTTGAATCCTTGGTTAGCTTAGACTAGTGAGAGTACTTATGATTTAAGTGTGGGAAATTGGGTTTGGAAATATTTAGTTTGAGAATTGAGTATGTTAGAATTTTCTAAAAATGTGAAAGAAATGTTTAGGACATGTTCATGCATTCAATAAATTAATCATATGCATTGAGAAAAACAAAAGAAAAAAAATATATATATATATATATATAAAGAGAAAAAAAGAAAAGAAAAAGAGCAAATAAGTAAAAGGGGACACAATGCCCCAAAATATGTGGTGAAAGCAATGCATATGAGTTGTACTTGAAATTAGAATGTATGAATATGTGAAAAACATGGTTAATGGACAGTTAGGTTTTGTACTTTGATTACATGGATTGTCTAAAGTTAGGTGGAAAAAGTTCAATTTAATTAAGGATTCAGATTTTAGTCCACTTGACCAAATACAATCCTACCTTGACCCTAACCCCATTACAACCCTTAAAAGACCTCTTGATTTGTGTATCTGTGCATTAAATTTTTGTTGATTGTTAGATAAAGAGCAAGCCTTAGAAAGCAAGGATAGTAGAGAATTGAGATAATCAAACCTTAAACACATGAGTGATTAGAGTGTATACACTTCCAGTGAGGGTTCGATGCTCGATTCTTTGTTCCCGGCTTTCATGAGCTATTTTCTTCTTGCAAGTCTATTTGTACTCTATTTTGTAATTTGAATTAGTGAAATCCAGTTCATATTTGTTCTTAAAAGACTTATTTACTTTTAACCAAGTAGGTAGAAATATTCTACATGTAGTTGCATTCATAGGTTGCATTTCATACATTCTACCATTCCTCTTCATTCTTTATAGCTTCTCTTGAGCTTAGCATGAGGACATGCTATTGTTTAAGTGTGGGGAGGTTGATAAACCACTATTTTATGGTTTATCTTGTGCTCAATTGAGTGGTTTTTATCTACTCTTTACCCACTTATTCATACTATTTGCATGGTTTTACATTTGCCTTCCTAATTATGTGCTTTGATTGAAAACATGTTTCTTTGGACTTATAATTGCTAATATTAATCCTCTCTTATTACCATTATATGCCTTGATATATGTGTTAAGTGATTTCAGAGATTACAGGGCAAGAATGGCTCAGAGGATGGAAAGGAAGCATGCAAAAGTGGAAGGAATACAATAAGTTGGAGAAATTGCTAAGCTGTCCAGCCTGACCTCTTCGCACTCAAACAGCTATAACTTTAGCTACAGAGGTCCAAATAACGCAGTTTCAGTTGCGTTGGAAAGCTAACGTCCGGGGCTTCGATTTGATATATAATATGCTATAGTTTCTCTGACACTAGGCGACGCGACCACGTGACCCATGCGGCCGCGTCGCAGTGACGAAAAACCAGCGTGGCAGATTTCTTCTCCAGCGATTTCTGGGCTGTTTTTGACCCAGTTTGCAGCCCAGAAAATACAGATTAGAGGCTATAAAGTGGGGGAATGTATCCATTCAAAAACAGGCTATTCATATTCACAATTTTAGTTTTAGATGTAGTTTTTAGAGAGAGAGAGGTTCTCTCCTCTCTCTTAGGATTAGGATTTAGGATTTCTCTTAGTTTTAGGAGTAACTCTCAATCCCAGGTTCAATGTTCTTTTACTTTATATTTATCTCTTATTTTCAGATACTTTAATGCTTATACTAGTTATGTTGCCTATTTGGCTTATGCTACATTCACGTTATGATTTTCTTTGAATTAATATTATTTGAGGTATTTCAGTTATTATTGCTTTCTTTTATTTACATGATTATTGCTTCCCATCTGAAGGCATTTTTATTCCAGTAGAATTATTTTTCCCTTTTGGTTTTGGTTAAGAAATCAGTAACTCAGGAGTTATCCAATTCAACAGCATAATTGATAATTGTTATCTTGCCAATTAAATTGAACTTCAATAATCCCAATCTTTTCTTAGGAAATAAATAGGATTCGAAGATCAAACCAATTTGTCCCTTGACTTTCCTTTGCTTTAGTAAAGGTCAACTAAGTGGAATTAATATTCAACTTTTATTATTATTGATAAGGATAATTAAGTCTGGACTTCCAATTTCTTATACCTTGCCAAGAGATTTTATTATTATTATTTTATTTTACTTGTCATATAACATATTCCCTCCTTACTTCCAAAACCCCCAATTTATAATCTTCATAACCAATAATAAGAACATACTTCCCTGCAGTTCCTTGAGAAGATGACCCGAGGTTTAAATACTCGGTTATCAATTTTAAAGGGGTTTGTTACTTGTGACAACCAAAACGTTTGTAAGAAAGGTTGATTGCTTGGTTTAGTAACTATACTTGCAACGAGTATTTACCATAACTTCTAAACCATCGATCTTCCGCTCTTTCAGTGACATAACCGAGTAACACTATCTTGTCAATCATATGGTGGGGGCAAGCTTCCAGAAGATTATTGAAGCGCTCCCAGTACTCATAGAGAGTTTCAGAGTCATCCTGAACAATCATGGAAATGTCTTTCCTTAGTTTATCAGTAACTTCAGCTGGAAAGAACTTTTCCAAGAATTCTCTTCTCAGTGTATCCCAGTTGGATACAATTGCTGCTGGTTGAGTGTAGTACCACTCTCTTGCCTTCCCCTCAAGAGAAAACGGGAAAGTTTTCAGCAAAATTGAAGTTTCGTCTGCACCATCATGCCTGACAGTAGAACAGGCTGCCTGAAAATCTCTCAGCTGCTTGATAGGCTATTGAGCAGGTAAGCCATGAAACTTGGGTATCAAATTGAGTAGTGCGGTCTTTATTTCAAAGTCTATAGCCACCGCTGGGTGATGCGCTTGAAATGGTTGCATTGTAAAATCAGGGGCTCCAGCCTCCTGGATAGTAACTCTTCTGGCTGCTGCCATGTTACCTGCACGTAAAACAACTAAATCAGTAGAACGGGGGCTGGTTTCTTTTTCAAGTGACGTTTCAGATCCGCCCTCAGAGAGGACTAACTGACGCCGAGCTTGCCTTATTCGTGAAATAGTTCTTTCAATCTCAGGATCAAATACTAGCAAGCTTGGGTCAGGAAGCGAACGCGTCATCCAACGAAAGAAACAAGCAGCTCATAGTAGTAAAATAAAATAATATGCAAATAAATAAAATCTAATCAATAACTTTAGCATTCTATTGCAACTCCCCGGCAACGGCGCCAAAAATTGATCTTGGCGGAAATTGGCGAGTTAAGAATGATTATAAAATATACGTTGCAAGTATAGTTCTCAACCAACCAGAAATCCGCTTATCAATTTAGAAGGGTGTCACAGAAATTAAAATTAAAATACTGGGAGTATGGATCCCAGGTCGTCTCCCAACGAGTTGCAGAAAAGTGTGCTATTTTATTAATCAGATGTTTTCAAAAAGGTTTGAGTTGAATGGCAGAAAATTAAATTAGAGAATTTATATAAATTTAAATAAAAGCCTTGACTGGGAGTTGATTAGCTGGAAGCTCTATTCTTGTTGGAGTACTCTTAAGATTAATTGACAATTGAGGGTTATTATGTTTAGTTGCCCCTTACTAAGTAAGGGAAAGTTAAACAAGTTGGAATGCTGGTTCTATCCACAAGTTCCAATCTGCTTTTGGGAGGATTAGTGTTAGTGACTAGAGAGCAATCCAACAATAAACCCAATTACAATCTTTTTCTTGAGCATCCCAACTCAAAGGTTCCTTTCAATTAACTCCCCATCAAGTTAGGGAACTACTCGCTCATTGTAAATGTAAAATTCATAACATAAGAACGGGAATTAAAGAAAGACATGATAAATAATGATCAAAAGATTAATTAAAAATAAAAGTAATTCTTGTATTAATAAATGCTAAAATAATCCAATAGTAAAATTAAGTAAATTAAGGAACATGGAAGAGTAAGAGACAAGTAAAGAGAACGAACTAGAATGTCGAAGTCTTGATGAGGCAATAACTCTTCTCAATATCCCAATGCAAAAACAATGAAAATAACAAATCCTAAAAACTATGAATGTGTAGAGAAAAAACCTAGAGGAGAGGAAAACTAGATATAAAAACTTAAAACTCTGCGGAATGAATGTTGTCTTTGGTTTCTGCATGTTCTCTGGCTCTAGTCTGCTTTTCTGGGCCGAAAACTGGGTCAAAATAAGGCCCGAAATTGCCCCAGCGATTCTGCAGATTATGCAGATCGCGCATGTCACGCGGACGCGTCATTCAGGCGGACGCGTCATTCGGCGTTTTTCTTTGCCACGCGGGCGCGTCGTCCACGCCTCCGCGTCACTTGTGCAGTTTTTAATTCGCGCGGCCGCGTCATTGCGATTTCCTCTCTTCCGCGCGGTCGCGTCATCCATGCGGCCGCATCGCTTCTCGCTGGTCATCTCCTCAATTTCTTGTGTTCCTTCTATTTTTTGCAAGCTTCCTTTCCAAACTCATTCATGCCCTATAAAGCCTGAAACACTTAACACACAGATCACGGCATCGAATGAAATAAAGGAGAAATAAAATACATAATTAAAAGTCTCTAGGAAGCAAGTTTTCAATCATGTAATAAATTTAGGAAGGAAATATAAATGCATGCTAATCATATGAATAAGTGGGTAAAGATCATGATAAAACCACACAATTAAACACAATATAAACTATAAAATAGTGGTTTATCAGTAACAAACTTCATATCAATGATACATCACATGTCAAAACCATTCTCATCAGTGTGAACCTTTTCAAGTTCTAACAACTCAGCATCCAAAACATCACGTATCCAATGATACCTCACATCAATATGTTTGGATCAAGAATGAAAAGTAGACTTTTTACCAAGATGTATAACATTTTAACTATCACAAAACAAGACATACCTCTCTTGAGCAAACCCGAGTTTCTTCAAGAATTTTTTCATCCAAAGTATTTCCTTGAATGCTTTGGTAATAACAATAAATTCGGCTTTGGTAGTGGACAAAGCAATACAGTTTTGCAATCTAGATTGCCAAGATACATCTCCACTCGCAAAGTTGATCAAGAAGCTTGAAATTGACCTTTTAGAATCAATATCTCCTGCCATGTCTAAGTTAAGCTTCTCACTTCTATAGCATAACTTCATGCTAGAAGTACCATGAAGATATCTCATATCCATTTTACATTATTTCAATGTTCTCTTCCTAGGTTTGAAACAAAACGGCTTACACAACCAACAATATAAGCTATATCCAACCTTGTGCACACCATAGTATACATTAAACTATCCGTGGCTTATGCATATGGAACTTTTTCCTTATTTTTCTTCTCTTATTCACTTGATGGACTTTACTTGCAATTCAATTTGAAGTGTGTAGTAAGAGGAGTACTAACAACCTTTGCTTTCTCTATTTGGAACCTGTGCAACATTGTCTCTATGTATTTCATCTGTGACAGCCAAAGTTTCTTCTCTTTTCTATCACGCTCGATTCTTATACCAAGAATCACTTATTTTTGGCCCAAGGTCCTTCATTGCAAATGACATCGCAAGTTTCTTCTTCAACATGTCAATTCTAGAAGTATTTTGACCAACAATAAGCATGTCATCAACATATATCAAAAGGATAATAAAATCATTATCAGCAAACTGTTTAACAAATGCACCATGATCAAAAGTAGTCCTTTTGTAGCTTTGTTCTATCATAACAGACTCGAACTTCTTGTACTATTGTCTCAAAGCTTGCTTCAAGCCATACAAGCTCTTATTCAGTTTGCAAACATGATCATCTTTGCCTTTTACCATGAAACCTTCAAGTTGTTTCATGTAAATTTCATCCTTAAGATCACCATAAAGAAAAGCAGTTTTCACATTCATCTACTCTATCTTTAAATTAAGACTTGCAATCAAACTCGAAACAATCATAATAGAAGATCTTCTCACAACCAGAGAAATGATTTCATTATAGTTAACTCCCTTTTTCTGCCTATAGCCCTTGACTACCAATCTAGCCTTGTACCTTAGACACTGAGAATTTTCTTCATGCTTCAACCTATAAACCCACCTATTTAGCAAAGCTTTTTTCCCTTTTGGCAACTTCACAGGCTCAAATGTTTGATTATCATGCAAGAATTTCATTTCATCTTGAATTACATCAAACCATTTCTTATTATCATCACCTTCCACAGTTTTCTCATCATATTCAGATTCTCTCCCATCAGTCAATTTCACATACCCATCAGTGAATGTCACATAATCATTAGGAGGATATCTCATTAAAGGTCGTCGCTCTCTAGTAGACCTCTCAGGATGAAAACCTAGTGGATCTTCAGGTAGCTCAAGTTGATTTTTAATATCATCATCAACTAGATCATCAATCGAATCTTCCATCTCCTAATCATCAGGAACCAAAGGCTCATTTTGCTACATATGATCGTAATCTTGATTTTCTGCTAGTTCTGGTGAAGGAGGTGGCTGAACTGGATCTACATCAGTCAAGTCACAGCTCTATTGTGATTGATTCTTTTTTGCCTTATCAATGTCTTCAATGGTCTAGTCTTTAATAAATTCTATATCATGGCTTCTTACAAGCTTCTTGTAACATCCTAACTATCAAAATGTCACACTTCCGGCTGCGCCACTCTGATAAGTCGGATGTTATGACGACTCTTAAAATATTTAATACTAAAATATGAGCCTGTTTAAACTTAACACGTATTTTTCAAAACATACATCCACACTTTCAATAAAAATTACAATACTTACAAAGAATACATATTATTAATTTTACAGGCATTACATAATCAAATTCCTATCCCTCTTATAAAACATGTATGGATAAAGGTGAGGGAAAAAGTAACTAATACAACACAAAACATCTTTTAAACAGAAGAGGAATATATAAGTTCTTCCAAACCTCGTTGTCCATAACCTGAAAAAGAGAAGACCTGTAGGGGAGTGAGAACATTGTCCTCGCTGGTTCTCACTATGGGGTTAGAGAATTACTATATTAGGATACGTAAAAATAAAACTCTTTTTAAAGTACAGTGATTAATAACCACCTTAAGTATCATCTGAAAACCAAAAACTTATATTCAAAGATCTGAAATCCTTTTTAAAAGAGAAAACTGTCAACTCATCAAAAATCCCAAAACCTTTTTAAAAGTTTTTCCTAGACAACATGAATGACAAAACTGTTCCAAGCATAGGTTCATTAAGTCTATACTGAACCAGTTTAGTTTTTCATACTTTTCTAAACCAAAAAACACAAACCAAACATAACCTTCGGCCCATCTCATAATCAACCACGGCCCTAAGCTCAAACAATCCAAACAACAGCCAATCCACCGCAATCCAACCAATTTTTCAGTCACAAACACAAGTAAGAAGATTCAAATAAAATCAAGCAGTTACGTCAAAGTAGAACAATTAACAGTAAAACACAATTAATTACATAGGCAAACAAAGTACAATATGCACACCCAAACAATGTCACATAGATGCATATGATGAATTCCTGTCCTAGTGGCTGATGAGTCTCATCTGTCGGTTAGAAAGCCAACCCGATAAGTCTTGGTAGCTAACCATTGGACTGTCCCTCTATCGTGCATCTCCACTCGAGTAATTCTCAAACATAATCATATAACACCCACACTGGTGTTTATCCACGGGGGCGAGCTCATCCGGAACATTCACAGTGTCCGTCCATACTTACGATATAGGGTCAGTAGAGTATCGAGTCTCAACCTGGAGCGCGTGGTGGCTAGCCACTGCTTTCACCCATGGAAACTCGTATCTCAGATAATTGGAAGTCCAAGAATCACCTTATCAAATCAATATCCATCCATATTCATAGTCAGCCATAATTTAACATCAATACAGCCATCCGGCTCATAGCAAAACAACAATTCCACCATCCAACATCATCAAACTCATATAATCATCACTCAAGCCATAAATCACTTTTTCTCAAATCACTCTACTTTGAAATCAAAATCAATACCTTCCAGCCTCAACTTTACAATCCCTATTTCTCAAATCTTTTCAGGCTCATAAGTCACTTTTCCTCAAACGTAAATTCCTCTTTTCTAAAACAAAGTCTCCCTCCTCAACATCTTTTCATAACATTTTAAAAATCACACCAAGTTAAAAGTCTTTTATGAGGGATTCAAAATCAATCATCCTAAAATAGAATTTGGTAACAAAAGTTCCTCAGCGGAGTCTCAAGTCTTTAAGGGAGGATAACCTAACGCATTCCTTCAAATTCATTTAAAATCCTTAAAACCTTAGCTTTTGGATTTGAATAGATAAAAACAGAATTTAAGCCAAACCCAATCGTGTTATCGATTACTCCGAACAAATTTTCATGACCATTTCTTTTACTTAAACCAAAAACCACTTTTAATTGCCTGATAAAATCTGAAGCGTTTCCAACGGCTCGGAGTAAAATTCAGAATTTAGAGAATACTTCAATCTTCCTTCTAAAACATCGAAAAAGGAAGTTTTATCAATCAAAATTCACCCTCCTTGAAAATCACTTAAACTCCTCCAATTGAAATCCTCAAGTTAAATTCAGAAACATAAACCTTTTTCACATTTAAAACGAATTAAAACATTAGTTTCTTCTAAATGTCTTGCACCCAAAAATATAATACCTTTCTTAGGAAATAAAGCTAAATCATAGTTCTCTTTCCAATAAGTCATTTCAAAACACAATTCATCACTTTCGTAAATAGTTCAAGTAAAATAGTACAAGTCTTAAACTCATGACTTTCTAAATAACATTTCGAATAGAATCTCTGATTTTCACAGGAATTTCGGTAGCACGTCCCCTAAAACTTGGACTCTGCCACCTTTTCTGGGTTCCAACTAAACCATTCTGCAACCCTCTTTAACAGGCTCAAAACCAAATCAGTTCAAAATCAAGTTGATTTTATTTTCAGATTTCAAGAACACCAATTCAATCTCAAATCAATTTCCAACAGATTAAACTCAATTTCATAACTTTTAAGAAACAACTTTAAAGAAGCCCTTCAAGAACAGTCCGTTTTTACAAAACCGAATAATAATCCAGTCAAACAAGCATTCATATTTATCCAAGACAACCAACAATACATAAGACTTATAAAATCACTCAAAGATACACTTTCCCACATAAATATCCATATATAATATTTCCAATTTATAAAGTATAATTTTCTGAAAAGGCCCCTACCTCGATACGTGAAACCATAACCCAAACGTGTCAACTGAACTCCTTTCTCTCAGCCTAAAATTAGCGGCAACCGAAGCCTCTGCTCCACTTGCTTTCCCAATAGCAGAAACAGCCTCAATCGCTACATGTAAGCTTGGTTACTAACTCCTACCACATCAATACTGCAAGGACTTTAATACATGTAACAGCACACTAACATGGAGGTTTTTGAAATGTAAATACTTACTGTAATGACAAAACGAAGTAGCACCGGTCTCTGAACCGGTTTGGCGGCAGCCCCGGCAGCCCCTCAAGCGGCAACGGCGACCGGACTCTGGCGACGGCAACTGAAACTAACATTAAACGTCAATAAAGCTTTTGGAATCTCAAGAGAAATGAAACCTAAAACTTAAAACCTTACCGGCAGTGCTTTTTCTGGCAACGGCAATGGGTTTTGGGTGACAGAAGCGGCATTGGCTGGGCGCCGGTCTCCTATCTCTCTCCTCAGCTCTTGTGCTCTCTCTCTCTCACTCTGTGCAACCCGACGACTTCCCTCTCGACGGCACGGTGGCGGCAGAGACGATTGGAAGATGCAACGACAGCGGCTGGCTTTGCGTTGGACGACGGCGACAGAAATGGTGAGGAGTGGCGACGAAGGCGCGGAGGCTCCAAGCCTGCGACCACCCTTCACTTGCGAGCCATCTCTCTTTGCAGTTCTGCTCTCGACGGCGACGGCGCAAACGGCGCGATGGTGGCGGCAAACTAGAGAACGAACGGCGGCGACCGGGTAGACGGCGGCGGCGAGCTGCTCCCTCCCCGGGGCTCTCCCCCTCCCTCTCGAATCCCCCTCTCTTTCTTCTTTTCTTTCTTTCTTCCCTCTTAAGAATCGTGTCTGTGTGTGTGTTGGTGAGGGTGAGCTGTGTTGTGTGTCCGTGTGTTTGCCATGAGTGTGGGGGTGAGGTGAGTGTAGTGTTAGGGTTTGGGGGTGGTGTGGGGTAGTTTAGGTATTTTCATTAAAATTAGGGTTAGTAGTGTAATTTCATAAAATAATTAGAAAGATAAAATAATAATAAAAAAACCAAATTAAATATAAAATTTCTATCTTTAAATTACCTTCCAATTACAATTTGTAAATTATTTCCATTCAAATACTAATTTAATAAAAATTAGAGATAAGTAAATTAATTCTTATTTATTTATAAAATAAGGTTAAAAATCCAGATATTAAAAATTAAGACAGATAAAAATATTTATTATTTTTCAATTATAAGAACTCTAAATTATAAATAAGAATTACTCTACTTGTATACGAAAATCTCTAAAAATTATAATCTTAATTAAATATAATAGATCATAAATAATTTATCAATAACTTTTCAGAATCCAGGATCTTACATTCTATCCCACTTATAAAAATTTTTGTCCTCGAAAATTCAAGTAATACATAAGATAATACTTAGACTTAGCATTCTACTTTTAAATGCTTTTTAGAAATGTAAGAAATCTTAGCGCATATATATATATATATATATATATATATATATATATATATATATATATATATATATATATATATATATATATATATATATACATGTCCAAATACCACATAACCATGAGACTTAAATATAAAGATAGGGTATATCGTAAGGCAGAAGATACAAGAACGCTTGATGCAAAAGGTTATATAGTTTTAAGGCTTTGCAAAAACTCAGATAAACACAATAGGGTGCAAGGTTTTTAAGATATGCATTCGCAAAAGTAAGACAGTAGTTAAAGTGGCCAAATGTTACAAGGTAGGCTGGTCTTAAAACGACGGCTGTAACGTTCCTACACATATAACGTACCCACTTTAGAATTTCAACTTCCCAACTCCAGTAATCACGTTACCACTACATAACCGGTCACAAGCCTAACACCCGCAAGCTTCCATAAGGAACAAAACTACCACAATTCCTCATAACGTTACACACTTACCAATCAACCTTTTCACATTCACGAACAACATTCTAAGGAGACTAACATTTTGTTCGCTACGCCTAAAGGACATACGTGACTCTAAAGCAATCCTCGAGTTATTTAGAAGGATACAAGACTTGAGATAAAGGACAAGTGACAAGGACGACGCTCACAAGAATTTAAGAGACAACCTTGAGGATTAGAAAACAATACAACGGTTTGAAATGAATTCAAGCTGACTCAAGGAGTATGAGGTTTATAGAAAAGGAAATCCAAGTCCAAAGACAAACTCACAAGATTCGAGTATGGATGAAACTCTTTCAAATGCATTGCCCATAAGAATCGGAACTTAAGAAAATTATTTTACATTCCAAAAGAGAAAGTATGCAAAACATATTTGTAAAAGAATGACGAAAGCATAGATGTGACCTTACCTTAATACAAACTCAAGTTGAAGGAAATTATGTAAAGTTCGAAAAAGTAAGAAGAAAAATATTGAGGTGCATCACTAACCAAACGCATGCATAAAATTTGTTATATAGTCGAAAGAAAATTTAAGGTTTACTACATCAAAACAATTTTCATGTTTAAAAATGAAATAGGGGAGTTTCGAAAAGTGGAAATCATTACCAACCCTAGTACTCAAAGACTAGGCATTAGTTATGAAAACTAAATAGTGACTAGAAAAGATTAGTAAGCTATGGAACGATTAACATGTAAATGAAACAAGTTTTAGCAAAAACAGAGGCTCGCGTACGCGACCCTTTGCTCGCGTATGCGAGGAGCATAGCCCGAAACGTATGCTCGCGTCGCGTGCTAACTTTCGCATATGCACACTAGCAAAACTAGACCTCTCACGTACGCAACACTGGTTCGCGTACGCGAGCTCCTCAACCCGAATTAATCGCTCACGTCACGTGCCATATGGTCGCGTACGCAACCAACAAAAAACGCATGCCCGCGTACGCGACACACACCTCGCGTACGCGAACTTCTTGGATAGTGCCCATTGGTCGCGTCACGTATGTCCTTCGCGTACGCATACATAGCAAAAAGTCCAAAAAGCTGCTAGGTCCAGAATCTTTAGTTTTCGTGCACCAAACTTTGATTGCATATAACTTTCTTGCTTTAAAATATTTTTTCCTGTTCTTCGAACAGCGTAAACTTCTTGGACCAAATCTTTTATTCAAAACAAGTTTTAAAAAATTTGGAGGTCCGAAAGTCAAGCTATGTCTCGTTGAAGTTGTTCAAAATTGGGTTTGTACTAAAATTCGCAAACCCTCTTTCAAAACTCATGATGTCAAAGGTGATTTTATCGAAATTCATATTCAAACAAACCGAGTATAGAAGTTGTAACAAAGGTCAACTTTATTTAAGAAGAAAGTTCGAGGTAAAAATTTTCTTATAAGCCAATAAAGGAAATGAGTAATGAGTTGCAAACCGACAGATTTTCTGTCACATAAATTTTTCAAAGTTCCATATAAGGAGTGCATGCAAAGCTCAAAATAACTTTATCAAAGCTTAAAGAATGGTTATGAATACAACCAAGTAAGAGAAAAATTAGTTTTGAAATTTCTTTAAAAAGAATTCAAAACTTCTTCCAAAAGGTTTGAATCAAAACTCCAAGTGTAATCTTAAAATTGTACCCTAATAAGGATATTCAGAATGCACTAGAAAGGAAAGTCAACTTGCTTTCAAGAAAGGAACTCAATTAAGGGGAAATCATGCAGGATTCACAAAGCATGAAATAAGGAACAAGTTTCCAACCGATCCGATGAATAACAAAACTTACAAGGAAGGACAACTCAGTTGATAATGGTTCCTTTAAGTTTTTCAAGGATTTTTTTTACTCCTCAAACAATTTTCAAAGTTACATCAAAGAGTATAGGAGTCAAGGAGAAAAGTTTAACTAAGAAAAGGTAGATAATTCAAGGAATTGTAAACAGACATACGCAATTTAGATCAGACGAGAAGGCATATAAACTAAAGGATAGGATTGGGAGATAATCAATTACTTCCCAAGAAAGAAATCGCAAACAAGAACCTCAAGGCACATCAAGAAAGAACAAGTCACATAACATTTACAGAGTTCGAGACACCTAACCGAGTAACCTCGAGAATTAACTCCTAACGTTCCCAAAACCCGCGATTCGCTTTACCCAAAACTTGTATATAATCTATGATAACCCATTAGTGCTTCCATATACATAATTCACTAGTGTTAAGCCAGCCAACCTTAATACCAGGAATTATACAATGCTAGACTAATGGTATTAATCAATAGACCGTCATGTGCATAAAGCTCGAATTCATGTTATCCAAACAAGACCTAATACATGACAGACACTCAGAGTATGCAAATGAAGCATAGTCGGTCCATTATCAAAATGTCACACTTTCGGCTGCGCCACTCTGATAGGTCGGATATTACGACGACTCTTAAAATATCTAATACTAAAATATGAGCCTGTTTAAAATTAACACGTATTTTTCAAAACATACATACATACATACATACATACATACATACATACATACATACATACATACATACATACATACATATATATACATATTAATTTTACAAGCATTACATAATCAAATTCCTATCCCTCTTATAAAAACTTGTAAGGATAAAGATGAAGGAAAAAGTAACTAATACAATACAAAACATCTTTTAAACAGAAAAGGAATATATAAGTTCTTCCGAACCTCGTCGTCCATAACCTGAAAAAGAGAAGACCTGTAGGGGAGTGAGAATATCATCCTTGCTGGTTCTCACTATGGAGTTAGAGAATTACTATAATAGGACACATGAAAATAAAACTCTTTTTAAAGTACATTGATTAATAACCGCCTTATGTATCCTCTCAAAACCAAAAACTTATATTCAAATATCTGAAATCCTTTTTAAAAGAGAAAACTGTCAACTCTTCAAAAATCCTAAAACCTTTTTAAAATTTTCTCCTAGACAGCATGAATGACCAAACTATTCCAAGCATAGGTTCATTAAGTCTATGCTGATCCAGTTTAGTTTTTCAAACTTTTCTAAACCAAAAACACAAACCAAACACGACCTTCAACCCATCTCATAATCAACCTTGGCCCTAGGCCCAAACAATCCAAACAATAGCCAATCCACCACAATCCAACAAATTTTTCAGTCATAAACACAAGTAAGAAGATTCAAACACAATCAACCAGTTACGTCAAGTAGAACAATTAACAGTTAAAGACAATTAATCACATAGGCAAACCAAGTACAATATGCACACTTAAACAATGTCACATAGATGCATATGATGAATGCCTATCCTAGTGGCTGATGAGTCTCATCTATCGGTTAGAAAACCAACCCGAAAAGTCCTAGTAGCTAACCATTGGACTGCCCCTCTATCGCGCATCCCCACTCGAGTAATTCTCAAACATAATTATATAACACCCACACTGGTGTTTATCCAAGGGGGCGAGCTCATTCGGAACTTTCACAGTGTCTGGCCATACTTACGATATAGGGTCAGTAGAGTATCGAGTCTCAACCTGGAGCGCGTGGTGGCTAGCCACTGCTTTCACCCAGGGAAACTCGTATCTCAGATAATTGGAAGTCCAAGAATCACCTTATCAAATCAATATCCATCCATATTCATAGTCAGCCAAAATTTAACATCAATACAGCCATCCGGCTCATAGCAAAACAACAATTCCACCATCCAACATCATCAAACTCATATAATCATCACTCAAGCCATAAATCACTTTTTCTCAAATCACTCTACTTTGAAATCAAAATCAATTCCTTCCAGCCTCAACTTTACAATCCCTATTTCTCAAATCTTTTCAGGCTCATAAGTCACTTTTCCTCAAACGTAAATTCCTCTTTTCTAAAACAAAGTCTCCCTCCTCAACATCTTTTCATAACATTTTAAAAACCACACCAAGTTAAAAGTCTTTTCTGAGGGATTCAAAATCAATCATCCTAAAATAGAATTTGGTAAAAAAAGTTTCTCAGCGGAGTCTCAAGTCTTTAAGGGAGGATAACCTAACGCATTCCTTCAAATTCATTTAAAATCCTTAAAACCTTAGCTTTTGGATTTGAATAGATAAAAACAGAATTTAAGCCAAACCCAATCGTGTAATCGATTACTCCGAACAAATTTTCATGACCATTTCTTTTACTTAAACCAAAAATCACTTTTAATTGCCTGATAAAATCTGAAGCGTTTCCAACGGCTCGGAGTAAAATTCAGAATTTAGAGAATACTTCAATCTTCCTTCTAAAACATCGAAAAAGGAAGTTTTATCAATCAAAATTCACCCTCCTTGAAAATCACTTAAACTCCTCCAATTGAAATCCTCAAGTTAAATTCAGAAACATAAACCCTTTTCACATTTAAAACGAATTAAAACATAAGTTTCTTCTAAATGTCTTGCACCCAAAAATATAATACCTTTCTTACGAAATAAAGCTAAATCATAGTTCTCTTTCCAATAAGTCATTTCAAAACACAATTCATCACTTTCGTAAATAGTTCAAGTAAAATAGTACAAGTCTTAAACTCATGACTTTCTAAATAACATTTCAAATAGAATCTCAGATTTTCACAGGAATTTCGGCAGCACGTCCCCTAAAACTTGGACTCTGCCACCCTTTTTGGGTCCCAACTAAACCATTCTGTAACCCTCTTTAACGGGCTCAAAACCAAATCAGTTCAAAATCAAGTTGGATTCATTTTCAGATTTCAAGAACACCAATTCAATCCCAAATCAATTTCCAACAAATTAAACTCGATTTCAAAATTTTTAAGAAACAACTTTAAAGAAGCACTTCAAGAACAATCCATTTTTACAAAACCGAATAATAATCCAGTCAAACAGGCATTCATATTCATCCAAGACAACCAACAATACATAATACTTATACAATCACTCAAAGATACACTTTTCCACATAAATATCCATATATAATAATTCCAATTTATAAAGAATAGTTTTCTAAAAGGCCCCTATCTCGATATGCGAAATCATAACCCAAACGCGTCAACTGAACTCCTTTCTCTCAGTCCGAAATCAGCGGCAACCAAAGCCTCAGCTCCGCTTGCTTTACATAGAAAAAACAGATTCAATCACTACATGTAAGCTCAGTTACTAATTCCTACCACATCAATATCACAAGGCTTTTAATACACGTAACAGAACACTAACGTGGAGGTTTTTGAAATGTAAATACTTACTGTAATGACAAAACGAAGCAGCGGCGGTCTCTGAACTGGTCTGGCGGCAGCCACCTCAAGCGGCAGCAGCGACCAGACTTCGGCGAAGGTAGCTGAAACTAACATGCAATGATAATAAAGCTTCCAAAATCTAAAGAGAAATGAAACCTAAAACTTAAAACCTTATCGGCAATGCTTTTTCCGGTGACGACAACGGGTTTCGGGCAGCAGAAGTGGTGGCGTCTGGGCGCAGGTCTCCTCTTTCTCTCCTCTGCTCCCGTTCTCTCCCTCTCACTCTGTGCGACCAGACGGCTTCCCTCACGACGGCATAGCGGCGGCAGAGACGACTGGGAGATGTAACGATAGTGGCTGGCTTCGCGTTAGACGGTGGCGACAGAAACGGTGAGGAGCCGCGACCCCCCTTCACTCGTGAGCCATCTCTCTTTGCGGTTCTGCTCTCAACAGTGACGGTGCAAATGGCGTGATGGTGGCGGCAAACTGGAGAACGAACGGCGGCGACCAGGTAGACGGCGGCAGCAACCGGGTAGACGACGGCGGCGAGCTCCTCCCTCCCCGGCGTTCTCCACCTCCCTCTAGGATCCCCCTCTCCTTCTTCTTTTCTTTCTTTCTTCCCTCTCAAGAACTGTGTCTGTGTGTGTGTGTTGGTGAGGGTGAGCTGTGTTATGTGTGCGTGAGTTTGCCGTGAGTGTGGGGTGAGGTGAGTGTAGTGTTAGGGTTTGGGGGTGGTGTGGGGTAGTTTAGGTATTTTCATTAAAAATAGGGTTAGTAGTGTAATTTCATAAAATAATTAGAAAGATAAAATAATAATAAAAAACCAAATTAAATAAAAAATTTCTATCTTTAAAATACCTTCCAATTACAATTTGTAAATTATTTTCATTCAAATACTAATTTATTAAAAATTAGAGATAAGTAAATTAATTCTCTTTTATTTATAAAATAAGGTTAAAAATCCATATATTAAAAATTAAGTCATATACAAATATTTATTATTTTTCAATTACAAGAACTCTAAATTTTAAATAAGAATTACTCTACTTGTATACGAAAATCTCTAAAAATTATAATCTTAATTAAATATAATAGATCATAAATAATTTATCAATAGCTTTTTAGAATCCGGGGTCTTACACTTCTTTTCAATTGGATTATAAAGCCTATAACAAAACTTATCCTGACCATACCCAATAAAAATGCACTGTTTTGTCTTCACATTCAAGTTGGACCTCTCATCCTTTGGAACATGAACAAATAATTTGCATCTAAAGACTCTCAAATGATCATACGAGACATCTTTGTCCGACCAAACATCATCCAGAAAATCATTGTCCAAAGCAATTGTAGGACTCAAATTAATCACACAAGCCACTGTAAGTAATGCTTCACCCTAAAAGACTTTAGATAGCTTAGATTCAATAAGCATACACCTAACACTTTCAATCAGTGTTCTATTCATCTTTCTGCCAAACCATTCAACTGAGATATTTTAGGAGGTGTCCTTTCATGCCTAATGTCTTGTTGCTTGCTATACTCATCAAATGGCCCACGATTCTCACCATCATTGTTAGTGCAAATACATTTGAGCTTTTTACCTGTTTGGCTCTCAACATAAAGCTTGGAATTGTTTGAACTTTTGCATAGCTTGGTTCTTTGTCTTTAAAGCATAAGTCCAAAGCTTTCTTGAATGATCATCAATAAAAGTAATAAAGTAAATATCTCTACTAAAAGACCGTATCTTGAAAGGACCGCAAATATCACAGTGCACCAATTCCAAGAAGTCTAATTTCTTGAAGGTTGATGCTTCTTGAAGGATAATATTCTTTGTTTGCCAGCCATGCAATGAGAAAATTTCTCCAACTCTGCATTCTTCATGCCGGAAAGAACATGCTTTTGAGTTAAACAATTAAGTCATTTTTCACTAATATGACCAAGTCTTTTGTGCCACAAGCTACAAACTTTTTTACTTTCAACCGCACTTACACTACCTTTTGTAATCATGGCATGCATCACATACAAACTTTAAGTACCATTTTCTCGAGCCACCACTAAGTTGCCTTTAGTAGTCTTCCATTGTGCAAAGCCAAAAGTGTTTACAAAGCCTTCATTATCAAGTCTTTTAACTGAAACCAAATTCAAGAGAACATCTGAAATGTGTGTAACATCTTCGAGTAACAAATTCATTCCTATATTAGTCTCAAGACAAACATCTTCTACACCAATCACTTTGGCCAAGCCATCATTACCTATCTTAAGCACTCCAAAATTGCATGGAGTATAAGAAGTGAAGAACTCCTTCGGTATAACATGTATTGAGGTGCAACTATCAATTACTCAGCTGAGCTCATCATCAGAAACAAGATTGACCTTGTACTCATAATTAACAATGTCAAAAATAAGAAGATCATTTGAAATAGCAAATACGCTATTATTACCACTATCTTCCTTCTTTTCTTACTTACCTTTGTTCTTCCTTTTTCAAAGAAATCAATATTTTTTAACATGGCCCATTTTATAACAGTAATGACACTCAACAGAGCAGAATTAGTAAAAGAGATACGAAATGTCTCCCAAAAATTCAGTAGAGTATTTAGCAACCACAGTCTTTGAACCTCATCTTAAACTTGATTTCGATGCTTGACAATTGATCAAGAATCCCTTAAAATTCATTCAAGTGATCTAATACTTGTGATCCCTCCTGGTATCTCATATTCATCAACATGTTCAACAAGTACAATTTATTATTTCTAGACTTAGAAGCATACAAGGATTCAATTTGATTCCACAAAGCCTAGTAAGAGTCTCATTAGTAATTAGCAATGTGATTGTAAACATTATCATCCACCCATTGTTTAATAAAACCACAAACCTATTGGTGCTCAAAGTCTCATTCTTCATCTGTTTTAGACTTTGGTTTATGTGTAGAAAATATTGGTAAATGTAAATTTTTGACAAACAACAAATCTTTCATTTTACCCTTCCATAGATGGTAATTAGTACCATTTAAACTTATCATTCTAGTAGAATTATTTACCTTTATCTTTCAGGCAAGTGATAACTAAATATCCAAAACTGAGCTCTGATACCAAATGATAGGAATAAAAACACATAATTTCCTACTTGTGTGACGACCCAATTTCAGTACGTCATGATCATACTAAAATCAAGCGTCACTAACTTGCTTTTCCAAAAATTAACTAAATATTTATTATTAAGACTGTAATCGTATTAGCACGAGATCGATTTTTCTTGGAAAACTTTTTTCTTTATACGTGAAAATCTTTGTACGAAACAGCGGATTTCGGAAAACTTAAACATTCACATATAGAATTACAGGAAACCAATGAATAAAGCAGCAAGTAAGATAAATATAATAATGTAGTAAATATACATTACAAACATTATAAACAAGAGTCATACAGAAGACAAGTTAGTGTACCAACTTATACCACTTAGTACTATATATATATATATTAGATATTTAGTTAGCTTGCACTTTTAGCTTATTAAGTTGTGATATAGAAAATATGGATTAATTAGTTTAGTTTACCCTTTTAGCATATGATAATTTAGTTTAATTGAAAATAAAAAGAGTAAACTAGAAACTTTAGTTTAACAGAATCACAATAATCCACACACTATATATATATATATAGCAATAAATGTTGGTTAATTTAACAACATTTTTCAAGGGAAATACTAAATTTTATAAAAGCCATTCTAAGATTCGCATTGAGTTGAATGGAAACTCTTGATTTCTACTTGCATGACATACATAACTGATATATGGTTTTTGAGCCAAAGAACACACAACCTGTGAGTTTTTTAGCTTAATTGTATGGTTACATTTTACCATAAATTTCATTCCTGTGTGTTTCGCACTTCTTTTCTATGCTTGCAATCTTTACTTTGTTTCAATCTTTATGTCCAATATAGAATGTAGACACATACATGCATATGATTGAGGCCATTATTTGAATTTTTGCTCGCTTATCCCAAATAAGCCTACCTCCTACGTCACCCTTGTTAGCCCCCTTGAGCCTTTTAATCCCTTTTTGTTCTATAATCACATCTCTAGCCTTAAGCAGAAAAACAAATTAAAAATCCCAAGTTGAATCCTTGGTTAGCTTAAGATAGAGATTATGTATCCACTAAGTGTGGGAAAACGTGGAAACATGGGTTGATAGGAAAGGATTAAATTAATGAAATAATTATAAATTTGGGAGCATGCTCACGTGAAACCAAAATAAATTCCATGTGCATTGAAAATGTTGTGTTTATGTTTCAAAAAAAAAATTTTCAATTAAATAAATGAATAAGGGGACAAAATTACCCCAATAATAAGTTTAGTAAAGAAGTCAATGCACGTGAGGTAAAATAAAAAATAAGTTGGTACATGAGTATGTAATAAGAAAGTGGGAAAATTGGGAAGACCAGGATAATTTTAAATTTTTATACAGAATGTATATGTTAGGTGAGATCTTAGACTAATCAAGGATTTAATTTATAGCTTACTTAGCCTTATATATATCCCCACCTTTACCTTGGCCCCATTACAGCCTTCAAAAAGACCTCATGATGTTTGTATGTATGCATTAGATATTTGTTGATTGGTTAGATGAAGAACAAAGTTTTAGAAAGCATAAATAGAAAAGAATAGAGTGATTAACCCCAAACACTGAGTGACTAGAGAGTAAACACAAATTCCAGTGAGGGTTCAATAGCTCATCTCCATATATCCCTGTTTAATTGTTAATTGTCTTGCAAGTTTGTGAATTCCTTTAACTCAACTCAATTGTGAAAGTGCTTTAACATGATTTAGGCTTGGCTATGCATATATGATTCCTTGAAATTATGAATCAAATTAACCACATGTAAGCATTATATATATAAGTGAATAGTAATTAGAATTGCATGATTCATTTAGGTAGCTTGCATTTAGAATAGATTGCATTGCATAAGATTCCACCATTCTAACTTTACCCTTTCTCTTGGATTTAGCATGAGGACATGCTAATGATTAAGTGTGGGGAGGTTGATAAACCCATATTTTATGATTCATCTTGTGCTCAATTAAGTGTTTTTATCAATTCGTCACCCACTTATTCATGTAAATTGCATGGTTTTACTATTCCTTCCTTATTTTATGATATATATGAAAACACATTTCCTATGCTTTAAAAATATTAAAATTAATTATCCTTTATTACCATTCGATGCCGTGATTTGTGTGTTAAGTATTTTCAGGCTACCTAGGGCAGGAATGGCTTAAAGGACAGAAAGAAAACATGCAAAAATGGAAAGAAAGCACAAAAATAGATTTTTGAAGAAAAGGCAGCGACGCACACGCGTGGACGACGCGGACGCATGCCTAGCGCAAAATAGCAGTGACGCGCACGCATGACCTACACGCACACGTGACGGACGCCACGTGCAGGAATCTGCAGAAAACTCCCTCAGCGATTTCTGGATCCTTTTTCGGCCCAAATCCAAGCCAGAAACACAGAATATAAGCCAGAGAATGGGGGAATCAACAACAACAATTCATACAACATTCATAATTCACAATTTTAGGTTTTAGATGTAGTTTTTAGAGAGAGAGAGAGGCTCTCTCCTCTCTCTTAGGATTTAGGATTAGGATTAGGATTTAGGATTTCTATTATGATTAGGCTACTTCTCTTCAATCACAGGTTCAATGTTCCTTTAATTTATTTTCTACTTTTATTTATCCTATTACTTTAATTGTTATTTATCTTTTCAAATTGGCTTATGAACTTTCCATGTTAGATTTGAATATTCTATTTAATATAATTCGAGGTATTTCAAACTCATGATTGCTTTCTTTAATGTTATTGATGCTTCTAATTAATTCAAATTATTTTCATTCGAGTAGATTTTCTTCCCTTTTAGCTTTGGTTGAGTAATTGGTAACACTTGAGTTGTCAAACTCAGCAGTTGATTGAGATTTGGGAATTGCTGATTGATTTGGACCGCTCTAAAGCTAGTCTTTCCATAGGAGTTGACTAGGACTTGAGGATCAAATTAATTAGTCCACTTGACTTTCCTTTATTTAGTAAGGGTTAACTAAGTAGGAGCGATAAACAATTCTCATCACACCTGATAAGGATAACTAGGATAGGATTTCCAGTTCTCATACCTTGCCAAAAGTTTTCTAATTATTAATTTATTTTTCTTGCCATTTAATTTACTTGTTCCCTATTTCAAAAACCCAAAAAGATACAATTTCATAACCAATAATAAACACACTTCCCTGCAATTCCTTGAGAGACGACCCAAGGTTTAAATACTTCAGTTATAAATTTTATTGGGTTTTGTTACTTGTGACAACCAAACTTTTGTACGAAAGGATTCTTGTCGGTTTAGAAACTATACTTGCAATGCGATTATAATTTTACAAAAAAATTTTTTATCGGCAGGAATCCGTTCATCAGGGGTCCTCTCTGGGCATTTGGACGTTGGGCTCTGCTCCTTGGGCGCTGGACGCCAGAAAAGGGGGGCAGGATGCTGGCATTGGACACCAGTTTTGGGCCTTCTAGTCCGAAGCAAAGTATAGACTATTATACATTGCTGGAAATCTTTGGAAGTCAGCTTTTTGTAGCCATTGAGAAAGCTTCATTTGGATTTCTGTAGCTCTAAAAAAGCTCTTTCGAGTGCAAGGAGGTCAGATTTAGATAGCATCTGCAGTGCTTTCTTTGTCTCTGAATCAGGCTTTTACTCCAACTCCTCAATTTCAGCCAGAAAATACCTGAAATGGTACAAAAACACAAAAACTCAAAGTGGAATCCAAAAATGTGAATTTAACACTAAAACCTGTAAAAACTTAATAAAAACTAAACAAAACATATTAAAACTATATGAAAACTATGCCAAAAAGCGTATAAAATATCTGCTCATCACAACACCAAACTTAAACTATTGCTTGTCCCCAATCAATTAAAAATAAAATAGGATGAAAAGAAGAGTAGGATGCAATAAATCTCTGAGTTTCCAATGAAGCTCAGTTTCAATTAGATGAGCGAGACTTAGTAGCTTTTTGCTTCTGCATAGTCTTGGCATCTCACCATCCATTGAAAATTAGAATGGCTGGCATCTTTAGTAACTTAGAGTCCAGATGATATTATTGATTCTCCTATTTCAGCTCTTTTTTATTCTTGAACACAGCTTTTTAGAGTCTTGGTCATGACCCTAAGCACTCTGTTTTCCAGTATTACCACCAGATACATTCATGCCACAAACACTTTACCTGGGTGAACCTTTTCAGATTGTGATTCAACTTTGCTAGAATCCCTAGATAGAGGTGTCCAGAGTTCTTAAGCACACTCTTTTTGCTTTGGATCACGACTTTAACCGCTCAGTCTCAAGCTTTTACTTGACACCTTCACGCCACAACCACATGGTTAGGGACAGCTTAGTTGAGCCGCTTAGGCCAGGATTTTGTTTCCTTTAGGCCCTCCTAACCACTGATGCTCAAAACCTTGGATCCTTTTACTCTTGCCTTTTGAATTAAAGAGCTGTAGGCTTTTTGCTCTTGCCTTTTGGTTTAAAGAGCTAATGGTTTTTTCTTTCTTTTTCTATTTTCTTTTCTTTTTTACCATTTTTTTGCTACTTTTTCTTGCTTCAATAATCAATTTTGGATTTTTTAGATCATCAATAATATTTTTTCTTTTTCTTCATTCTTATTCCAACTTCAAATATGCACTGTTTATTTTTTCATTCAGAAAATTAGAAAATAATTTATAGCTAATTAGAATATAAAAATTAACTATTACTACTAATGCTTATGTAATCCTAAAAATTAAAAGACAAAAAATAAAAATAAAAATAAAGACTTAAATATTACTAGTGATCATAAAACTCTAAATTAGGATGGAAATACGTGAGACAGGAATAGGAATAGTCACGTTGAAACTTAACAACCTTCAGCTTGAGAGACTCTGGGCTCTTCAGGTTGAGGGACGCATGGTTCTTCAGCTTGAGGGGCACATGGTTCTTCAGTTTGAGGGGCACTGGGCTCTTCAGGAGAGAGCTTCTGGTGCTTTAGCTCCCAATTTGACACCCTTGCTTCTCTTGCTCCTTAATCAATTTGCAAATCATACTAGTCTGATCTTTCTGCTCCTCTCTGAGCTGATCTAAAGTGCTCTGCAATTGTATTACAGACGCCTTTAGCTAATCCCAATACTCCATTGGAAGGATCTCTTGGGGAGGCTCAGGTGCCTTCCTTTTGAGTTGATCATTTTCTATCTTAGAACTCTCCATCACTTGCTTGGTGATTGGATTTACCACTGGAATAAAGCTGTCCGATGGGATTATAACCTTAGCCTCTTGGCATAGGCGAAAGATGAGATTTGGATAAGCTAGCATTCCATTAGTGGACACCCTATTTGCCAGCTTGTAAATCTTATAGGGAGATTATTTGGTGGACTTCCATCTCATTCCCCATCATGATGCAGTGAATCATCATAGCTCATGAAATATTGACTTCAGAGTGATTACTTGTGGGGAGTATAGAATGCCCAATGAAGTCTAGCCATCCTCTAGCAACAGGCTTGAGGTTCGCCCTTTTTAGCTGGCATGGCTCCCCTTTTGTATTCTGAATCCATTGAGTTCCAGGCAAGCATATGTCCTCTAGGACTTGATCAAGCTTTTGGTTGGCTACAACCCTTCTGTTGTATGATTCATGGTCATCCCTTTGCAAGGGCAATTTGAAGATCTTTCTCACCCTATCCAGATGAAAATTAATGATCTTCCCCCTGACCATAGTGCGAAAAGTATGGAAGGTTGTTCCATCTTTCTTTTGCTTATCTGTCATCTACAGATTTGTATAGAATTAATGGATCATATTGTATCCAACTTTAGACTGAGGATTTGCCAAAATCTGCCAGCCTCTTTTTTGAATTTGCTCTTGGATCTCTGGGTATTCTTCTTCTCCTAAGTTGAATCCCACTTCAGGGATTACTGGCCTTTTACTCATTATCTTGTAATAATGCTTTTCATGTTGCTTGGTAAGGATTCGAATAGGTTTAAAAACAACTATTGAGTTATCTTTTTTCTTGTTCTTTGGGGCGGTCTTGCCACTTTTTAGAGCCATGGGATTGAATTCTTGATGAGAGAACAAGGCTCCTGCCACACTAAACTTAAAAATTTGCTCGTCTTCAAGCAAAGAGTAAGAATGGAAGAATTAGAAAAGAGAATAGAAGAAGAAAAAGAGGAGAGGATTCGAAAGAAAGGTGGTGAGTGAAGGAGAGGGGAACGGGCATGCATATATATAGGGAGGGAGGAGGGATTTTAAAAAATAATCATAATGGAAAGATAAAGATTTTTGAAAAAGATAGAAAAAGATAAGTTGTTAAACCTGAAAGATAAGAAAAGATTTTAAAAAGATATAAAAGATTTTAAAGACATGATAAGAAGTATGAAAAAGATATGAAAGTTTAATAAAAGATATGAACAAGATAAGAAAAGAATTTTGAAAACAAGTTGGAAAAGATATGAAATTTTGAAAAGATTTGAAAGGTTTTTGAAAAAAAATATTTAAAAATTGAAATTAAATTGGAATTGAAGTATTTGAACAAGATTTGATATAAAAATTAAAGAATATTTGAAATTGAATTGGAAAAAGATGAGTTGAATCAAGAGAAGATGAGCTTTTTGAAGTTACCTCCATGCTGCCCTACTAGCATTTAAACGCCCAGAATGCTGGCATTCTGGCGTTTAACGCCAGAGTGGTCCTCCCTCTTGGGCGTTAAACGCCCAGCCAGGGCTCCCTGGCTGGCATTTAATGCCAGGCTTGCTGCCTCTATGGGCATTTGAATGCCCATTTGCCTACCCTTTCTGGCGTTTAACGCCAGAGAGATCCTTACTCTAGGGTATTCTGTTTACTGCTCTGCATCATTTTATCTCTGTTTAAGTACTGTTCATGATCACTAACATTA
This sequence comes from Arachis ipaensis, assembly GCF_059453495.1. Lineage (NCBI taxonomy): Eukaryota > Viridiplantae > Streptophyta > Magnoliopsida > Fabales > Fabaceae > Arachis > Arachis ipaensis. Next base: position 97,971,366 of record NC_142443.1, on the reverse strand, counting down.
AAATTAACTTAAAACATAATTAAAAACTAATTAGAAAGAAACTAATTTTAAATAGAAACAACCAGAAAATTAACAATGTATGAGTGATTATTGGGTTGCCTCCCAACAAGTGCTTCTTTAATGTCTTTAGCTGGACTTTACTGTACTTAACTTAGTAACAGTGTTGAGCCTCCTGGCTCTATATCTATTTCAAGGTAATGCTTAACCCTCTGTCCATTGACAATGAACCTAGTTTCTTTACCTTGAATTTCTATGTGTCCGTAAGGTGATACATTGGTAATCACAAACGGTCCCATCCAACGGGATGTGAGTTTCCCAGGAAACAGTTTGAGTCTTGATTTGAAGAGCAGGACTTTCTGTTCTGGGTTAAAGACTCTGGAAGATAACTTCCTGTCATGCCACCTTTTTGCCTTTTCCTTTATAGATTTTTGCATTTTCAAATGCATTCAAGCAGAATTTGTCCAACTCATTTAGTTGGAGAAGCTATTTTTCTCCTACTGTCTCAGCATCAAAGTTGAGGAATCTAGTAGCCCAATAGGCTTTGTGTTATAGTTTCACTGGCAAATGACAGGACTTCTCATATACTAACTGATATGGTGAAGTTCCAATGGGGGTTTTGAAAGCTGTTCTGTATGCCTACAGAGTATCATCAAGCTTTCTAGCCCAATCCTTTCTAGAGGCACTTACTGTCCTCTCTAGGATTCACTTTAGTTCTCTATTTGAGACTTTAACTTGCTCATTTGTTTGGGGATGATACGGTGTTGCTACTTTATGGCGAACTCCGTAACAGCTTAAGACAGAATCCAACTGTCTGTTGCAGAAATGAGTACCTCCATCACTAATTAGTGTCCTAGGGACACCAAATTTGCTGAAGGTGTTCTTTTGGAGGAACTTCATTACTACTCTGGTGTCATTAGTGGGTGTTGCTATTGCTTCAACCCATTTAGACAAATAATCTACTGCCACAAGGATGTAGGTGTTTGAGTATGAAGGCGGGAAGGGTCCCATGAAATCTATGCCTCATACGTCAAACAACTTAATCTCTAGAATTCCTTGTTGAGGCATGCTGTGACCATGAGGGAGATTGCCAGCCCTTTGGCAACTGTCACAGTCACGGACAAACTCTCTAGAATCCTTAAAGAGAGTAGGCCAGTAAAAGCCACTTTGGAGAACCTTGGTGGCTGTCCGCTCACCTCCAAAGTGTCCTCCATAGTCAGAGCCATGGTAATGCCATAGAATTCTCTGTGCTTCTTCTTCAGAAATACAGCATCGGATTATTCTATCCGAGCATCTCTTAAAGAGATATGGTTCATCCCATAGGTAATATTTTGCATCATGCATGAGTTTCCGGGCTTGCTGCCTGGTGAATTCCTTGGGAATGAACCTTATAGCCTTGTAATTTACAATATCTGTAAACCAAGGTACTGTCCGGATGGCATAGAGTTGCTCATCTGGAAAGGATTCGGATATGTCAGTGGAGGGAGGAGAATTCCCTACTACTGGTTCTATCCGGGACAAGTGGTCAGCCACCTGATTTTCTGTCCCCTTTCTATCTCTAATTTCTATATCAAACTCTTGCAGGAGTAATACCCATCTTATAATTCTGGGTTTAGAATCCTGCTTAGTAAGCAAATACTTTAGAGCGGCATGGTCAGTATAGATAATGACCTTAGATCCTACTAGGTAGGATCTAAACTTGTCAATGGCATAGACCACTGCAAGTAGCTCCTTTTCTATAGTAGTGTAGTTTTTCTACACATCATTTAATACACAACTAGCCTAATAAATGACATGCAGAAACTTGTCATGTCTCTGTCCTAGGACTGCGCCAATTGCATGATCACTGGCATCACACATTAGTTCAAATGGTAAGTCCCAGTTGGGTGCAGAGATGATAGGAGCAGTAACAAGCTTGGCTTTCAGAGTTTCAAAGGCATGCAGGCATTCTTGGTCAAAGACGAATGGAACATCAATGGCCAAGAGATTACACAGGGGTTTTGCAATTTTAGAGAAATCTTTTATGAACTACCTGTAAAATCCTGCATGTCCTAGGAAACTTCTGATTGCCTTGATATTAGTAGTGGAGGCAAGCGTTCAATCACTTCCACCTTAGCTTGATCCACTTCTATCCCCTTATTTGAGATCCGATGTCCATGAACAATGCCTTCAGTTACCATGAAATGGCATTTTTTCCAGTTTAGAACTAGGTTTGTTTCTTGGCATCTTTTCAGAACTCGGATCAGATGATCAAGACATGAGTCAAATGAGTCTCCGAAAATAGAGAAGTCATTCATTAATACTTCAAAAAACTTCTCTACCATATCAGAGAAGATGGATAACATACATCTCTGAGGCAGGCGAATTGCACAGGCTAAATGGCATTCGCCTGTAGGCAAACACACCAGATGGGCATGTGAATGTTATTTTCTCTTGATCCTGTGGATCCACTATTATTTGATTGTACCCGGAATATCCATCCAAGAAACAATAAAAAGCATGACCTGCTAGTCTTTCTAGCATTTGGTCAATGAAGGGTAAAGAAAAGTGATCTTTCCTGGTTGGGTCATTGAGTTTTCTATAGTCAACGCACATACGCCACCTTGTAACTATCCTTTTAGGGATCAATTCATTCTTTTCATTATGAACCACTGTCATGCCTCCCTTCTTAGGAACAACTTGGACAGGGCTCACCTAGGGACTATCAGAAATGGGATAAATGATCCTAGCCTCATAGAGCTTAGTGACTTCCTTATGCACTACTTCCTTCATAGCTGGATTTAATCGTCTTTGTAGTTGCACCACTAGTTTGGCATTATCTTCCAGCAGGATTGTATGCATGCATCGGGCTGGGCTAATGCCCTTATGGTCACTTATAGTCCACCCAATGGCGGTCCTATGTATTTTGAGCACTTGAATTAGTGCTTCTTCTTCTTGTGGCTCTAAGGAAGAGCTTATGATTACAGGATAGTTGTCTCCATCTCCCGAAAATGCATATTTTAGGGAAGATGGTAATGGCTTAAGCTCAAGCTCTGGAGGCTTCTCATTTTCCTCAGAGGTTTCCAGAGATTCCTCTGAATCAGGCTGAGTATCATTAAGGATATCATCTAGCCCTTCCTTGAGGCTTTCGGCCATGTTGACCTCTTCCACCAGGGAATCAATGAGGTCAATGCTCATGCATTCATCAGGGATGTCTGGATGCTACATAGCCTTGACAGCATTCAGTACAAACTTTTCCTCATTGACTCTCAGGGTTACTTCCCCTTTTTCAACATCAATGAGGGTCCGTCCTGTAACTAGGAAGGGTCTCCCTAGAATAAGGGATGTGCTCTTGTGCCCTTCCATGTCCAGCATCACAAAGTCAATGGGAAAAGCAAAGGGTCCAACCCTGACAATCATGCCTTCGATTACTCCTTATGGTATCTTAATAGAACCGTCAGCAAGTTGAAGGCATATGCGGGTTGGTTTGACTTCCTCAGTCAAATAGAGCTTCTTTATTAAAGAAGCAGGCATTAGGTTGATGCTTGCCCCAAGGTCACATAGAGTGTCCTTGTACAAGCATCACCTAGAGTGCACAGTATCATAAAGCTTCCAGGGTCTTTAAGCTTCTTTTGTAAGCTGTTTTGAATGATTGCACTGCACTCTTTAGTGAGGAGGACTGTTTATGTCTCTCTCCAATTCTTCTTATGACTTAAAATGTCCTTCATGAACTTTGCATAAGAAGGTATCTATTCAAGAGCCTCTGCAAAAAGGATCATTATCTCTAATGTTCTGAGATAATCCGCAAAGCGAGCAAACTGTTTATCTTTTTCCTCTTGACAAAGTTTCTGAGGAAATGGCATGTTAGCCTTATACTCATCAATCTTGGTTGATGGAGGCCGAATGCCATATGTGTTGGAAGGGGAGTTATTAGCTTGGTTAGGATGGTTGTTATCAGTGAATGACTAACCTCCCTTGCTTGGGCGTTCAACGCCCATGCTGCTGCCCCCTTCCTGGCATTTGATGCCAGGGGCAGCACTCCCTTGTGGGCATTCAACGCCAAGGGTGCTGCCTCCTTAGGCATTTGAACGCCCAATTTCTACCCTTTCCTGGCGTTCAACGCCAAGAGGGATACCTTCCTGGGCGTTTGAACGCCCAGTCTCTTCCCTTTCCTGGCGTTCAACGCCAGGATTGATACCTCTCTAGGCATTTGAACGCCCAGAATTATCTTGTGCAGAGACCTGGTTATCCTCTGTTAGTTGTTCTTTTCCTAACCTCCTGTTGTTCTGAGGTTGGGTATTCAAGGTTTTGCCACTCCTTAATTGAATGGCCTGGCATTCATCTATTATTTGCTTAGATAACTGTTGCCTTGTTTGACTCAGCCATGCTTCCATATTTCTATTAGAAGCCTGAGTTTCTTGTAGAGCCTCTTGCAGTTCCAGTAGTTGCTGGGCAAGGGCGTGCATCTGCTGAGTCAATGGGCCATCATGTTCTGGAGGGTTAGGTTCAGTGTATACTCCCTTGGCCTCTCCTTTTACAAAATTTTCAGCAGATGAGTACATATGCTGATTGATGGCAACTGTCTCAATAAGCTCTTGGGCTTCTTGAATAGTCTTTTTCATGTGTATGGAACCACCAGCAAAGTGGTCCAAAGACATTCTAGCCATGTCTGAAAGTCCATAGTAGAAGATGTCTAACTGTACTCATTCTGAAAACATTTCAATAGGACATTTTCTTAGCATCCTCCTATACCTCTCCCAGGCATCATAAAGAGATTCATTATCTCCATGTTTGAAGCCTTGGATGTCCAGTCTCAGCTGGGTCATATTTCTTGGAGGAAAGTATTGATTTAAAAACTTGTCCACTAATTGTTTCCAAGTTTTCAAGCTAGCTTTAGGTTGGTTATTCAACCACCTCTTTGCTTGATCCTTTACAACAAAAGGAAAGAGCAATAATCTGTAGACATCTTGGTCTACTTCCTCACTGTGTACTGTGTCAGCAATCTTTAAGAAATCTGCCAAGAACTCTGTAGGTTCTTCGTGAGGAAGCCCAAAATACTGTCAGTTTTGCTACACTAGAGTAATAAGTTGAGGGTTTAACTCAAAGCTACTTGCTCTGATGTGAGGTATGCTAATACTTCTTCCATAGAAGTCAGCAGTGGGATTTGTATAAGATCCCAGAGTTCTTCTAAACTCTTCATTCCCATTTGGGTTCATGATAAAGAAAGGTAGAAGAAGAGAAAGAAGAAGAGAGGTAAAAGAGGTAGAAGAAGGAGTAGAAGTAGAGAAGATAAACATTAATTAAAATATTTTTTCTTTTATTTTATTAATTAATTTTCGAAAATTATGGTTAACAATTTAAAAAGGAATTGAAAATTAGTTAGTGATTTTCGAAAATAGAAGAGAGAGAAGAGGAGTAGAATTTTCAAAAATTAAGAGAGGGAAGAGTTAATTAGGTAGTTTTGAAAAAGAGGAGAGAGAAGATAACATATTAATTAGAAAATATTTGAATTTAAAATAAGACAAGAGATAAGATAAGAAAAGATTTAATTTAAAAATTTTGAAATAAAAAGAAGATAAGAAAAGATAAGATAAGAAATTAAAAAGTTTTGAAAAAGATTTGATTTTAAAATTGAAATTTGAATTCTGAAATTTGAAATTTGAAAAAGATAAGATAAAATTTTTGAATTTTGAAGAAAGATAAGATTTTTTTGAAAAAGATATGATTTTTAATTTTGAAAAGATTTTATTTTTGAAAATTGACAACTAAGATAAGATAAGATAAAAATTTTGAAATTAAAATCTCAATTTTTATTTTAAATTTTTTGAAAATTAATGAAAAATAAAAATAGAAAAGATATATTTTTATTTTTAAATTTAATAATAAAAGAGAAAAACAAGTAAAAGACACAAGACTTAAAATTTTTAGATCTAATGCTCTTTATTTTCGAAAATTTGGAGGGAAAACACAAAGGAATACCAAACTTAAAAATTTTAAGATCAAACACAAGAAAAAATAAGAACTCTTTAAAGATTGACAAGAACACCAAGATCAAGACCAAAAAAATTTAAAGAACACAAGAACACATAAAGAACAACAAACTTAAAACTTTTGAACATCAAACATCAAATTTTTGAAAAATTGAAAGAAAAACACAAGAAAATACCAAAAAAACTATTTTTGAAAAATTTTTTGAAAGAAAGATTCCAAAAAATTGAAAATTGCAATAAGATAAAAAAAACAAAGACTCAAACAAAAATAAAGATTAATAAAAAAAGTTAAGGATTCTTGAAAATAAAAATTTTGAAAAAGGGTTTTTTTGGAAAAGTTTTAAAATTTTTGGAATTGAAACAGGAAACAGGTAAGACTCAAACCAAGAACACAGATTAAACAAAGATAAGAAAAATATTTTTTTTGAAAGGATTTTAAATTTTTTTTTTTTGAAAATTGAAGAAGATGAAAATAAAAATAAAAGACTCAAAAAAAATAAAAATTACCTGATCTAGGGAGCAAGAAAATTCGTCAATTTGTCCAAACTCAAACAATGCCCGACAACGGCACCAAAAACTTGGTGCACAAATCCCTACACCTTCGTACAGCTGTACCAGCAAGTGCACTGGATCGTCTAAGTAATACCTGAGCGACTCAGGGTCGATCTCATGAGGATTGCGGTTTGAAGCAAGCTATGGTTATCCTGCAGGTCTTAGTCAGGTGAAATCAAGAAGTTGTTGGATTGAGACTTAATTGCATTGAGAGAAATATGAGAGAAGGGTATAAGGTATTTTGTCAATGGAATCATTAATAGGAATATAGTTGAGGATAGGAGTTGCTTAGCCTTTCTAAATTAACTCTGGTATTACTATTTTCTTTGCTTGTGAGTGATTTCTTCTATGGCACGCTGTATGTGATCAAAGCCATTGCCCGTGGTCATTGATCTCCTCTGCTCCAGATCAAATGCCATTACCTGTGGTCATCCAATCGGACGAAGGGTAAAGCTCTATTAGTTCATTCTCTTGGCGATCCTACTCAGAATGCCACAGACAAGGTCGAATCTTCTGGATTAGAGAATGCTGCTTCTTTGAATTCTAGCCTATACCACAGAGACCATAATCTCCCCGAAAATTGGATGAACTGGTATCTCAAGAAGTCCCCAACAAAGTCGTGGATTAGCCGTCTGAGAGATGTATAAACATAGCTGTTGGTTTGCGCTTTCTGGCCACGTATTCACACGAACCCAAGTAGACACGGGTGTTTGTCAGGAACATTCGTCTTAGTATGATGAACAAAGCTGATTGTCACTGATCATCCTATTCACCATGTTGAAGAACGAATATACATCTTAGAAATAAATCAAGCACGGATCGAAGATGAAACAGTAATACTGAATGTGAAAAACAAAGTAATACACGAAAATATGCTGAATGATGGTAAAGATGTTCGAATAATATAAATTAAATCCCTTAAATACTAAACTAATGACTAGTAAGGGTAAAACACTCTTTTTAGTGCTAAAATCCACTTCTGGGGCCTACTTGGTGAGTGTTTGGGTTGAGCTTTAATGAGATCCACGTGCTATGAGGTCTTTTGGGTGTGAAACACTGGCTAGGGGGTCCTCTCTGGGCGTTTGGATGCTGGGTTCTCCTCCTTGGGCGCTGGATGCTAGAAAGGGGGTAGGAGGTTGGCGTTGAACGCCAGTTTTGGGCCTTCTAGTCTGAAGCAAAGTATAGACTATTACATTGCTAAAAAGCTCTGAAAGTCAGCTTTCCATAGCTATTGAGAATGCTCCATTTGGACTTCTGTAGCTCCATAAAAGCTCTTCCGAGTGCAAGGAGGTCAGATTTGGACAGCATCTGCAGTGCTTTTTCTGTCTCTGAATCAGACTTTTACTCCAACTCCTCAATTTTAGCCAAAAAATATATGAAATGGTACAAAAATATACAAACTCAAAGTGGAATCCAAAAATGTGAATTTAACACTAAAACCTGTACAAACTTAATAAAAACTAAACAAAACTATATGAAAACTATGCCAAAAAGCATATAAAATATCCGCTCATCAACCTGCTCATCCATCAACACCATTTCAATGGAGCTAATGGATTTGAGATCTTTGAATCTCGGTAAAGACCAAAGTCTGATTACTCTAACATGAATCTTCCAACATTCTTTTGGCGGTGCAATCATCTCCAACAAAATCATATCGCTTAACCATTTTTTCTCTAGTGAAAAAATAAGAGCAAACATAAATTCTAGTAAGTACGTATGGTAAGATTGTCAGACCACACCTCTTAGGCTTTTATAGCAACTAAGAAGAGGTATATTTTAAAATCGGAGTGCATCCAAAATCACATATCCTCCATAATCCAAAAGAAGAAAAAATCTGTCTTGATAATTTAAAAAACGAAAAAAGATTTGAATTGAAAATAAAACACTTATTCTACATCATAAATACTAGCAAATCAAAATGTACTGAGTAAAAAAATGGGTATGAAAATAATATTTGAATCCATGCAATCCTTGCAGCAGCTCATCTCCATCAGTTATAGATAGGGAGCGTCCCAGTGTGAGGGCGATCTGAACGACAACAACATCACTGAAAGTCTCTTCTTACCGGTCCACTATCTAACCTCTCTAGTCACATTAGCATCTCCGATTGTCGTCGACCTCCTCGCCGGCACAACCCCATCATCATCCCGTCACCGTATGAGCAACCAGTCTTCTCATCTTCGCCGTTCTGAAGTTGCCAGTGCCAAGACGTCGTTCTCCATTGCTGGTGTATATGCTTGTTGCTGGGATGGAGAAGAGCCAAAAAGACTAAAAGAGGACTTTGGGTGTGGGTTGAAATTAATTGTATGAGATCCGGATAGGTTTTCTATCTGTCCATCTTGGAATCGGGATTAGTCTCCGTAGGCCAATGTTTTGTTAAGATGCAATGGAGGCAAGCAAGCCAACATGGTGTGGGCCCTATTTTTTTATTCCCTTTTTATCACAATTCACAAGTTCTATGCTTTGTTTGATTGTTGTATAAATCATGGATTTACATTGGGCCGCCTAGAAAATTAATTTATTTTGCTTACATTTTAGAATGAGTTTAATTAATAATTTGTTATATAAAATTATTTTATATTTTTAATAAATAAAATTTAATGATATTAGTTAATAATACATAGAATAATTCCGTTTAGAATGAAGAAAGTTTTGCCTTATATTACTTTTGCTTACGAAAATATAAAACTTAAAACTTAACAATCTACAGAATATAAAAGTCTAAGGAAATAAGGTGATTTATAAATTATCTTTAATTTATAATATAATTAAATTTAATGAAATTCAATTAGAATAAACAACAAATTAGTTATTTTATTTCAGACTTTATAAATGGATAAACCAATTAACTAATATAATAAATTACAATTAATGTAGTAAAATTAGTCAAGTATTATATACTATAATAAATTACATTGGTATTTAAATATCTAATCAAATCAATTAGCTGATATAATTTAGTCATATCAAAACACTTAAAAATACACCGTTCTTAATTAAATACTATCTATACTATATAAACCACATTTAAATTCATTTTTCCATGCGTATATAATTTAAAGTAATTTATAATTTATTTGATTGAATAATATAATATAAAATAATTTATAAATTAACGTTAATTCATATATAATATATAATTAAATTTAATAAATTTAATTAGAATAAACAATAAATTATTTATTTTATTTTAGACTTCATAAATGAAAAAATCAATTCACTAATATAACGAATTACAATTAATGTAGTATAATTAATTAAGTAATATAAATTACAATAAATTATATTAATATTTAAATATTTAATCAAATCAATTAGTTGAAATAATTAAGTCATTGCAATAAATTGTATTGAATGAGTTAAAATAATTAAATCGGGAAACACTTTCTGGAGCATGCCACGTCATCTCCATTATTAAGTACAGAAACCTAATTTTTATATAATAGAATAGATATAACAAATAATAAATATAATAGATAATAGATCACTATAAAAAAATTACTATTAAAATCGATGATAAAATTGACGGCAAAACTACCGATAATTTTAAAAATTGACGATAAAATTGATGACGAAAGTAGTCGCTTTTAAATAGGCATTAAATTTAATACTAATGTATTAATAGGCATGAATTAATCCAAGATTTTTATATAACAAAAAATATTTTAAGAAAATAATTTTGATACTAAACTACTCCTTTTTATAGAATAGAGAGAAGATAAATAATAATAATAATAATAATAATAATAATAATAATAATAATAATAATAATAATAATAATAATAATAATTTAAATTAACCAACATAATAAAGTGCCAAAATGTTTATATAAATATAAAGATAGATTATGATTATTTGATGTGATTTGAATTAGTAAATATCACATATATATATATATAATAAGCATATGATATATGATTTTGTTGCACATAAAAGAAAATATTTCATAGTTGAAAAAAGAAAATTATATTTAAATAAAACTGTAAAAAATGGGTTAGATAATTTTATTAATTTGTTTGAAATCTTGTATTCATTATTTAATTGCTAGATATAAAATTGAAAAACTATTTGAAGTAAAATTAAAATCATCTTTCATCAGTGAAGACAATAATATGTATTTTTAATGAAAAAAAAATACAGTTCATATATTTTGACTAAGTTATATATCATGTATAATATTTAGAATAGTTTCCATTAATTAATAAAATTAAACATAATTGTAATAATGTCTTAATTTTGTTTAACGTGTTTATTTATTCCCATGTAAAAATGAAAAGAAACCAAACTAATAAAATGTTGAAATGTTTATAACAATACACTTTATAATTAATTTTATAATATATACTTCTAAATGAACATTTAACAATTTTTTTGTATCTCATACGAATAATATTTCTTTATAATTATCATTTTAGAAAAAGTTGTGAATAGAGACGTAAAGAAAAAAAGATTAAAAAATGCGTTATTATTGTTTAAATGGTTATACATGTATTATTTTACCGCTATATAGCTATAAATTATTTAACTACTAGTATATAAGTATAACATTAGGGGAAAAAAAAGAAAATAAACTTGAGCCAAAACAAAGTTTTATTGCTTGGAAGCTTTCCTTGGTACATCTAGCTTATAAGAAAACAAAGTGTAATTAGCCTTAACAGTTTTAACTTTTAACTATGTCAACTATTTTCAAATTTTGAGTTAATTAATATTTAATAATCTGTAAACAGTTATACGGTACTACAATTACAGCTTTGGCATTCACATTGGAACTCGGGCCAATGAAAAGAAAAAGAGCATATTTACACACAACAATAAGTGTAATAATTCGTGTCATGCACGTGATAAAATTAAAATTATAATTTTAAATTATTTTATTAAAATTAATTTGATTAATAAAATGTAACATATTATATATTGTTTGTTTTTTCTTAATCTTGTGTTAAATGTATTAACTCTAAAATAGTTATTAATTGGTTTTAATAATCTATTTTTTTTTAATAAATCAAACATATATTCTCAATGACCATAAATAACTTAGTAATACTTAGACCTACTAACAAATTTTTATATATTATTTTATTGTCAAGTAAGAACATATCAAAATCAGCTCAAAATAAATAATAAATTATTAGAGAATTCTAATGCACAAAATTCTCTAATAAACAATAAATAATTTAAACTTACCAAAAAATAACTCAACACTTTTCTTTGATACCTGAAAAATATATACCTGAAATAATATTATATCAATGTTAGTATACAGTTTTACAATCATCGACCGTATTTACTATGTGACTCATTCTTAAAAGTTATTCTACACACGTGTGCAGTCGGAAGATAAATTACTGGACCTTATTTTATTTTCTAATTAAATTATTATAATTGTGTATTATTCATTAAATGCTAATTATAATATAATTGTAATATTGTAATATAATTATAATAAAGATATTTTTCTAAAATAAATTTAGAAGAGAGAATAGTACTTTTATTTTGGAGAAAAAAAAGAATAAACTTAATTACATCATAAGCTTAATTACGTCATACCTATAGTCTAAAAGCACAGTTATAATAACTCATTAAAAAGTATTTAATTAGTTAATACAAATAATTAGTATAAATGATTTAGTTCAATAAATTAAAAGAAATAAATGTAAAAAGAAGAGATAAAGAGAAAGTGAAATTATAAAAACAAGTAGCCATTAAAAAGCAATAAAAAATTTTCTTTTTTTTATTTATTAATTATTAATTTATTATAATTAATTTCACAACATTCATTATACGTTATTCTTCTTACAAATTAATACAATCAATTAATTGATATCAATTATCAATAATTAAAAATGCACGTCTCAATTTTTTGTTAAAGTAGAATAAAATAAAATACATATATAAAAATGCACGTCTCATTTATTTTATATATATATATATATGAATTGAAGTATACATGACAAAATAGAATATTACAAAATAAAATTATAGTAAGATTATTTAAAAACAACATAAAAATGACACGTCTTTTTTGTTAATCAGAAGCTAAAAGAAAAAAAAGTATGCGCCTAATAATAAGCAATTAAAATAAATAAAAATTTAAAAAAATATAAAAAAATAAAATATATAAATAAAAATAAAAAAAATTAAATAAATTACAAAAATTGTACCTTAAACATGAGAGAAAGAGGGAGGGAGGGAGAAGGGAGAGAGGGAGATAAATAAAGATAAAAGAAACAAAAATTAAATAAATTATAAAAATTGTACACTAAACATGAGAGAGAGGGAGAAGGAGGGATGGAGAGAGGGAGAGAGAAAAGATAGTGAATGAGTAAAAAATATTTGATCTTGTATAAATAGATGGTATTGAGAAAAATAAATTAATTAAATTAGTTCATATATTTGGTTATCATATTTATTATTTATTAAATAATTTGATATTTACTCCAATCAAATCAAATAATTAATATAATTAACCAAATTAATTAATTGGTATAATTAATTATAATTAATCAATTCATATAAATTATAATAAATGGTAAGATTTGAATGTTTAATCAAATTAATTAATTGATATAATTAACTATATATAATTAATTTACTTTAACGATTTAAATGAAATAGATCAGAAAACATCTCAAGAGCGTGCCACATCAGTTTCATCATTAAGTGCAAAAATTTAATTTTTATATAATAAAATAGAAAAGAATAAATAGATAATAAAGATATTTTCTTAAATTAGTATATTTATATATTATTTATTAAATATTAATTGTAATATTGTAATATAATTATAATAAAAATATTTTTTTTAAATAAATTTATTTAAAAAAATATAAATTAATTATTAATAATTGGTGCCATTATTAATAAAAATTGATTATTAATAATATTGAATTATAATTTTTTGGAGGGAAAACATGCATTCAAATTGATATTGTTCGTGATCAGATTGAATTATAATTATCATTAGAATAGATAAAATTATTTTAATCTTATTACTCGATTGTAGAATAAAAAATAATCATATATATATATATTATATCATAACAAAAAAAAATTAAATAATGTGACTTAAATTTTTATATGTATAATTAATATATATAAATAAACAAATATTTAAAATTATTTAACAAAATTATTATATATGTATAGATAAATAAAAAAATATTATAATTTATAAAAATTACACATATGATGACATTAATAATAAAAATAATATATATATATATATATATATATATATATATATATATATATAAACTACATAAAGAAGTATTTAGAATTATTTAACAAAATAAATATATTCTAAAAATAAAAAATATTAATTAAACAATTGATATATATACATATAAATAAATACGAAAATTAGTATGATTTATGAATATTATTATGCGTATAATGGTATTAATAGAATAACAAAATTATTGAATGATTGTAGGCTAAAAAAATATTTATAATCAAAAAATAAAAAAATAATTAATATATATGACTTAATATATATATACTTAAATAAGAAAAAATTTAAAATTATTTAAACAAAATAAATAAATATATCCTACGAATAAAAGATTATTGACTAATCCATCAATATATATTAGTAGTATAAATAAAAAAACCATTAAATAAAAATAAATAGTATATTTTTAATTTTGTGAATAAAACGTAAATAATTATAATATAATAATTTGTTTAATTATTAATATTTACAATTATTATTTTAAATCATAAATTTAGAAAAAAAAGTAGATTAACAAAAACTATTAATAACTATATTAGAGTTTATAAAATAAAATATATAAATAAAGATAAAAAAATTAAATAAATTACAAAAATTGTACCTTAAACATGAGAGAGAAGGAGGAAGGGAGGGAGAGAGGGAGATAAATAAAGATAAAAAAAATTAAATAAATTACTAAAATTGTACCTTAAACATGAGAGAGATGGGGAAGGAGGGAGGGAGAGAGGGAGATAAATAAAGATAAAAAAACAAAAATTACAAAAATTACAAAAATTGTACTCTAAACATGAGAGAGAGAGAAAGGGAGGGACGGAGAGAGGGAGAGAGAAAAGAGAGTGAATGAGTAAAAAATATTTGATCTTGTATAAATAGATGGTATTGATAAAAATAAATTAATTAAATTAATTCATATATTTCATTATCATATTTATTATTTATTAAATAATTTGATACTTACTCTAATCAAATCAAATAATTAATATAATTAACCAAATTAATTAATTGATTATATAATTAATTATAATTAATCAATTCATATTCATATAAATTATAATAAATGGTGAGATTTGAATGTTTAATTAAATTAATTAATTGATATAATTAATTAAATATAATTCATTTGCTTTAACGAATTAAATGAAATAGATCAGGAAACACCTCAAGAGCGTGCCACATCAGTTCCATCATTAAGTGAAAAAATTTGATTTTTATATAATAGAATAGAATAGAATAGATAGATAATAAAGATATTTTTTTAAATTAGTATATTTATACATTATTCATTAAATATTAATTGTAATATTGTAATATAATTATAATAAAGATATTTTTTAAAATAAATTTATTTAGAGAAATATAAATTGGTTATTAATAACCAGTGCCATTATCATATAATTAAAATGATTAAAAATATTTTCGATTGATAATTGATAAGTAGATTAATAATGTATTAAATATTAATTTTATATAACTATATATAGTAAATATATTTTCCTAAATTAGTATAATTATGTATTATTAATTAAATACTAATTATAGTATAATTATAATAAAGATATTTTTATAAAATAAACTTAGAAGAGAAAATAGTGCATTCATTTTGGTGAAAAAATATATTCATGAGGAATCAACACCTCACTTCTATTAGTTGGGAAAAAATCCAGTTTTAGTATATTAAGTAAATTATTATTATTATTATTATTATTATTATTATTATTATTATTATTATTATTATTATTATTATTATTATTATTATTATTATTATTATTGGATAATAAATAAGAATTATAATTATATCCATAGTTTTAAAATTAATATAATTAAAATGACTAAAAATATTTAAAATCAACATGCGTAATTAATATCATAAGATTTGATCATTTTATTATTAGAATCAAATATTCTTATCATAATTACCACGATCTGTGCCATTATCATATCATTATTATTATTATTATTATTATTATTATTATTATTATTATTATTATTATTATTATTATTATTATTATTATTACAAGTATTTTTAATTGATAATTGATAAGTAGTTTAATAATGCATTAAATATTAATTTTTTTTTGTGACTTCATTAAATATTGATTTGATATAATTATAATGAAGATGTGTTTCTAAATTATTATAATTATATATTATTCATTAAATATTAATTATAATATAATTATAATAAAAATATTTTTTATAAAATAATTTAGAATAGAGAAAGTGCATTCATTTTGGAGGGAAAACGGAGTCACGAGAAATCGACATCTCACCTTTATAAGTTAGGGAAAAACCCAGTTTTAGTATATTAAGTAGATATATCTGTGGAGAGTCTGTATAAAGTAAATATTTACACTAGTGTGACCATTCCATATTATTTGATATCAAATTCAAGAAGGTGAATGCTATAATATTTATAATATTGTGTCTAATTTATTAAAAAATAAATAGATAATATTTTATAAATTTTAAATATTTTATTTTTGTTTTATATATTTGTAAGGTTGTTGAAGAAACAGATAGAGAAGAGAGTAGAAGAAGAAATGGAATGAAAAATTATTAAATTTGAAATCTTTTCACATTGAAAAATTACATCAGGTTCTTTATGTTACAGAGTACTTATATACAGCTTTTAGACTTGATGAGCTGGAGAGTTAGTTGCCAATAATAAGTTTTTACATTCTTCTAATCTCTAACTGCCTTTCTGTTTCAGGATGCTGAGTCAGCTTCCATATTTTTCTAATTGCACTTACATCAACCTTGCTACTTCATGGGTTTACTATCTTGGTTTCTTACAGCCACTCGAAGTTTGGTTCTGAGCTGCACAAACTATGGTCTTGAGCTGGGATATGCTGGATGGTGATCTTCTTCTGGGTGACATAGTCTCGAACAAAATGAAGGTTCAATTCAAAGTGCTTGCTCTTGTTGTGTAGCACAGGGTTAGCAGCTAGTAGGACTACACTTTGGCTGTCACAGTACAGACTTGGTATGACTGTGCATCCAACATGCATTTCAGCAAGGAGATTCTAGATCCATATGATTTTTGTGAGCCTTGCAGCAAGACTTCAGTACTCTGCTTCTGTTGAGCTCTTGGAAACTACTGGTTACTTTCGGCTGGACCAAGAGACAAGATTTGGTCCTAGGTACACACAGAATCCATTGGTTGATTTTTTGTCATCCACATCACTTCCCCAATCCGAGGCAAAAAAAGCCATAGAGCCTACAATCTTCCAATTTCTAAAAGCGAAGACCATGGTGGACTGTCCCAGCAAGATAGCGTAAAATCCGCTTTACTGCCTTCCAATGGGTTTCAAGAGGACAATGCATGAACTGAGAGACCTTATTGACGACGTAGGAGATCTCAGGACGTGTGCATATTGGAGCCCTCTAACAAGAGACCGATACATAGCCGGCTTAGAGAAAGGTTCCCCTCCATGGGCTGAGAGTTTTAAACTAAAGGTCATGGGAGTAGGCATCGGTTTTGCATTGGGCATTCCAGCCTTGTGGAGAAGGTCTATGACATATTTGGTTTGCGAAAGGTGAATCTCAGCATCATGGTGTCTCACTACTTCAATGCCCAAAAAATAGCTCATCCCACCAAGTCTTTGAGAGAGAAGGTAGAGTGTAATTGCTGGACCAGGTTTTGAATTTCAGAGTCCGAGGAGCTAGTGATTAGGATGTCATCAACATAGACAAGGATGAATATAGCTGACGGAGGAAAAATATCGGTAAAAATTTTCACAAAAACCTAACTGATATGAATGAAAGTATGAATGATTGATTCCCCTTTCCAACTCCACTTTGCAGCCTCTAATAAGTAATTTTGGGCCTGAAACTGGGTCAAAAGCAGCCCAGAAATTACCCCCAGAGAATTATGTTAAGTGCAGCACGTGACGCACTGTCACGCGTACGTGTCAGCCATGCGTACGCGTCGCTTGCCTCTTGCACTGGTCACGCTGATCCTACAATGCGCACGCATGGGCGACCCGTATGTGTCACCTAACTGCAAGGAAACTATAGTGAATTGGATATCATTTTGAAGCTCCGGATGTTAGCTTTCCAACGCAACTAGAACCGCCTCATTCGGACCTCTGTAGCTTAAGTTATGATCAATTTAGTATGAAGAGGTCAGGATTGACAGCTTAGCAATTCCTTCAATTTCTTGTGTTCCTTCCACTTTTGCATGCTTACTTTCCATCCTCTAAGCCATTCCTACCCTATAAACCATGAAAACACTTAACAAACATATCACGACATCGAATGGTAATAAAAGAGAATTAAAATTAGCAAATTTTTTTTTCAAAGAAACATGTTTTCAATCATAGCACAAAATTAAGAAGGAAAATATAAAACATGCGAATTCTATGAATAAGTGTGAGAATAATGGATAAAATCCACTCAATTCAGTACAAAATAAACCGTAAAATAGCGGTTTATCAATCTCCCCACACTTAAACATTAGCATGTCTTCATGCTAAGCTCAAGAGAATCAGAAGAGTGAAGAGTGATGGTAGAATTTATGAAATGCAACCTATTTAATGAATGCAACTGAATGCAAAATGCTGTTACCTACTTGGTTAAAAGTAAATAAATTCTCCAAGAACAAATATGAACGGGATTCTACTAATTCAAATATCAAAATGAAGTACAAATAGACTTACAAGAAGAAAGCTCGTGAAAGCCGGGAACAAAGAATCAAGCATCGAACCCTCATTGGAAGTGTATACACTCTAATCACTCTAGTGTTTAAGGGTCGATTCTCTCAATTCTCTACTAAGCTTTCTTTCTAAGACTTTCTCTTCTTCTACCAATCAACAAAAATTTAATGCAAGAATACACATATCAAGAGGTCTTTTCAAGGGTTGTAATGGGATTAGAGTCAAGGTAGGATTGTATTTGGTTAAGTGGACTAAAATTCGAATCCTTGATTAACCCAAATTTCCCACGTAATTTAAGACAATCCATGTAATCAAAATGCAAAATCTAACTACCCATTAACTATGTTTACCACATATTCTTACATCCTAATTTTGAGTACAGTACATATGCATTGCTATCATCATTTACTTTGGGGCATTTGTCCCCTTTTATTATTTGCTTTTTTTTTCTTTTCTTTTTTCTCTTCTTTTTTTTCTTTTTATTTTCCATTTCTTTTGTTTTTCTCAATGCATATGATTAAGTTATTGAATGCAAGAATATGTGTTCAACTATATTTTTCACATTTTCACAAAAATATACAATACCCTATTCTCAAATCAAATGTTTTCAAACCCAACTTTCTCACACTTAAATCATGAACAATCTCACTAGTCTAAGCTAACCAAGAATTCAAATTAAAGACATTATTATTTTCTGCTTAAAGTTAATGATGTGCTAAAGTAAGGAACAAATGGGATAAAATAGGCTCAACATTGGTTCGCAAAGGATAATAAAAGGGTAAGGCCATATAGGTATGTAAGCTCAGTGAAACAAAGGCATCAATCACATAAGTGCATGCATACATCAAATAATGAAAATATAGAATCAAGCAAGACAAATATCACAATTTTAGAGAGAACAACACACACCAAAATAAAACATTGGTTGATAAAATACAACCAATCAAATAGGCTCAAAATCTCACTGGTTTTGTGTGTTCGATCTCTAAAACCATGTTCCAAATTAAATATCTTCAAACAAGTTTAACAAAAATTTTAATTCAAATTAGTGAAATGCTATAAAAAGTTTCTCGAAAAAGAAAATATTACTTCAATCAAATAGTAGCTAAATGCAAGCAACTAATTACACATGTAATCTATCATGCAATGCAACAATTGACTACAAAGAAGAGTAAGAATTGGTGTTGAAAAGAAAATAACTAACTCACGGAAGTCGGTATCGACCTCCCCACACTTAAAGATTGCACCGTCCTCGGTGTATGCAAAGACGTGCAAGTGGACGGGTTGCTACAACTGATGCACTTTCTCCAAAAAAAATTGTGCGGCTGGACTTGTTTGTCACTCCAGTTAGAAGTTTTCCGTTTTCCTTCTTGATAGCCATCCTGAAAGAAGGAAGAAATAGAAGGAATCTCAAATATAGATAGCTAAAAATCGGAAGGAAGAAAGTCCAAGTGATAATGAATGCCAAAGAAAAAGATAGTGTCTTAAATACATGGTAGTTACAACATGCAAGGAAGACATCAATTAAAATCATGAAGGCATATCATAACAACTAGATGCAAGAGGGATAAAAGCATGCAAGTAACAAGCATGAGAAGAATAGCTCAAGCATCAATATCAACAATAATAGTTACATGCAACAAAATAATGAGCACGTTTATGATGACAACTAATGAATACTAAACTCAATACACATGGATTACAAGGGTTGTGAAAAAGAGGCATTAAGTTACAAGAATAAAATAGAAAATAAATCAAAATACCATGAGAGCTTTTTCACAAACACCTGGTGTGCAAATTAAAAATAGGAAGTAAGGTAATCAATCCAAGTGTATAAGAGTCCCAAAATAGAATGTCAATTGTCAAAGCACACCTCATAACACAAACATGTTAAGAAATATCAAAATAATCATCCAAATAAAATTTCAACACCAACAGAAAAATGTAAGAAGAGAAAAGAAATAAGAAGGAATTATAAATAATAGAATTAATATGCAATTAAAAATAATAAAAAAAATTAAAATTTAAGAAATAGAAGAAAAATTAAAGAGTAGAAGAAAGTAAGAAGAAGAAACCTTGAAAAGAAGATAAAAGGAGAGAGATAAATGGGAATAAGAATGAGATAGGAGGGGTAGGAAGCGAAAAAGAAAAGGAAAGAAAATTGTAGCTGCCGGAGTTAATGGTGGAAGGGGAGAGAGAAAGAAGGAAGAAGTAAGAAGAAAGAAAGAAGAGAGAAGAATTAGGATTGGAAAAAGGAAAGGGGGATTAAAGAGGAGGGGGTCTGGGCCGCGCGCTGGTTTAATTGGATTCGAGCTGCGACACGTGCGCGTCGCCCACGCATACGCGTGGGTAAGCAGAAATCTAAGTGATGCGTAAGCGTCGGTTACGCGTACGCATGACCACTCGTTGTGCCAGACGCACGATTCTAGCATAGGGGCGGCACAACTCTCGGGTGCTTCACGAGATTGTGCCGAATTGTCATA
The DNA here is from genome assembly GCF_059453495.1 of Arachis ipaensis. Taxonomy (NCBI): domain Eukaryota; kingdom Viridiplantae; phylum Streptophyta; class Magnoliopsida; order Fabales; family Fabaceae; genus Arachis; species Arachis ipaensis. The sequence continues at coordinate 97,950,476 of NC_142443.1, read as the reverse complement.
CAACGCGTGTGCGTCGCTCACGTACACGCGTGAGATGATGAAATTGCATGTGACACGTACGCGTGGGGCACGCGTATGCGTGGGGTGGGTTGTGTGCCAGGCACCCCTCCCGTACAGTTCCAGCGTAACTCTCTGTTCAGCGCTAACCTCCACATGACGCGTGCGCGTCATTGACGCGTGCGCGTCATTGACGCTTACGCATCAGCTGCACTTTTTTTTTAAATAAATAAACAAGCTATGAAATTAATGCCAACATTATTAAACAAGTAAAACCACAACTTAAACCGAATAAACCTAACTAAAATTGAAAATTCAACTTATTACCAAAATAAATAAAAGATAAAATAGGAAGAATTTACCATGGTGGGTGTCTCCAACCTAGCACTTTTAGTTAAAGTCCTTAAGTTGGACATTTGGTGAGCTCTTTGTCATGGCGGCTTGTGCTTGAACTCATCTTGAAACTTCCACCAACGCTTGGACTTCCAATGAGCTCCAACGTTTCCAAGTGAATTCACCAAGCCTTGATGAAGTTCTTTACAAGCTTTGAGCTCCCAAAGTTGATCTTCCTGTATGCCGGGATCCCAAATTTTGTTTCTACACCCGTCTTGAAGTGGATCATCATTGTTCCAACCGGGTGGCAAGCAATCCGAATTCTCAATGAAGTACCAAACTCTTCTCTTAGATCCATCCAATTGTTCACTAGTCCAACCATTGAATCTAGCTCTTGAAATCTCAATCTTGATGAGTCTTGATTTGCAACTCCAACCACTAAACATCCTTCTCTTACGCTTAATGCCACAAAACCTCCTAAGTTGGCCATCCGTTTCAAGAATACTATACTCAAGTGGGATAATAAAGTTAATAGAGATAAGTTTTACCCACTTAAATGAAGGAGTAGATGGCAACCTAGGTAGAGAAGTCTCCAACGATCTTGACAAAGCATATTCAACTCCCGTCCAACCTTGTCGACGAACTTCCACCTTTTGAAAAGAATCTTCACTTTCAAGCTCTTTCTCATCGAATTCATCCAACTCTTCTCCGTCACTCAAATCATAAATATGAGGTTGAGAGGAATCTACCTTAATATTGCTTTCAATTTCATCGGAGAAGGTTTTTCAAACTCAAGGGGTTCACTTGTGGATGCAAATTTATTACTAGGAGGGCTTGATTCATGATCATCATCACCAAGGGAACTTGCCTCTTGATCTATTCCATCCAATTCTTCATAGGGAATATTCCTTGGAAGTTGTGCACCTTCTTCCTTAACCTCTTTTTCAAGTCCAATGGGGGATGAATCAATTGTAGTAAGAAATTCATCAATTATTGAATCCATCTCTTGATCAACTTCCTCAAAAATCTTCAACCATGATATGCTTTGGAGGTTGTACACCTTTCTCAACATCAAATTCAAACTTCTTGGAAGGAGGCTCTATGACTTGAGGTTCCCATGGACTCTCAACATCTCATAAGTCTTCAACCACTTCTTCCTCTTCAACAATTACGGCTTCCTCTAATTGTTGTAATACAAAATCACATTCTTCATTTTCTACTGGAGTTCCTAATCTCTCCTTCATACTACGTTCTTCATTAGATTCTCCATATGTATCCATGGGAGTTTGTTGAGTGTCCAAATGTTGGGAGACTAATTGATTTACTACCTCAGTCAAGGCAGCTGTGAATTCTAGTACCTTCCTTTTCATCTCTTCTTGCCCTTGAAGAACAACACCAAGGGTGTCATCCATTGGAGATTGGAGTGGATATGAGGGTTGAATATTGGAGGTAAGGGGTAGATCCACACGGGATATCAAAGCTTGGAGTGAATTTTGAAGCTCTCTTTGTCCTTGAAGAATAGCACTAAAGGTATCATCTATGGGAGCTTGGGGGTGGATAGGAAGGTTCATTGGTTGGGAAAAAGGGCTCATAATACGAAGGTGGTTCTTCTTGATAAGGATATGGAGATGGTGAAATTGAGGTGGTGGTTCTTGGGAGTAATTGTGTTGGAATGGGGGTGGTTCTAAGTATGGCTCGTAAGGCTCATAAGGCTCTTGGTATGGTGGGTAAGGATTAGGGTCATATGGTGGTGTTTGGTAACATGAGACTTATGAGTACGGTGGTTCAAAACTATGCTAAGGAGGGGGTTCCTAGGCATATGGTGGGGCTTGTTGGTAACTACAAGGGGGTCTACCATAGCTATTGGATTGATATGCATCTCGAAATGGCTCTTGCTCATAGCATGGTGGAGGTTGTTGCCAAGAGGGTTGTCCATAAGCTTGAGGCTCCTCCCACCTTTGATTGTCCCATCCTCGATGCATGTTCTTATTGTAGCTTCCATTCCCTACAACATAATTTAAACCAAACTCATAGCCAAAGTAGTGAGAATTCATAGTAACAAGAGAAAATAAAAACAAAAACTAATAAGAAATAATGAAAGTAAACTCCTAAAACTAGAAATAACTAACAAAGAAACGAAAAGGCAAGCATATTCACTATTCATAATAACCAATAATAAGGCACACATTTGCAATTCCCCGGTAATGGCACAAAAAATTTGACGGAGGAAAAATGTCGGTAAAGATTTTCACAAAAATGTCGCGTAGCAAGTATAGTTCTAAACCGACAATTAAACCTCAATCAATATTTAAATTGTTTATCACAAATACAAACCCAATAAAATTAACCGAAGTATTTAAACCTCGGGTCGTCTCTCAAAGAATTGCAAGGAAGTGTAGTTATTATTGGTTATGGGAAAGTATATTTTTGGGGTTTTTGAAATAAGGAACAAGAAAACATAAATAAGAGAGCTCTTAGCAAGGATTGAGAATTAGAAGTCCTATCCTTATTATCATCATCAATTGTGATGGTAAATGTGAATTGCCTTCACTTATTTAACCTCTAACCAATGGAGGAAGGTCAAGTGCATACAATCAACTTGAGTTTACAAGTCCTAGTCAACTCATAGTGAGAGACTAGCATTGGTGAAGTTCAAGCTAACTGGTAATTTTCAATCACCAATCAACAAAAGAATTTTGATAACTCAAGAGTCTCTAATTGATCAATCCAAGTTAAGAACATAAAAATTTAATTTAAAACCCAACCAAATATTTTATCAAACACTTGGAAGGCACACAATAAAGGCATAGAAAAGTAACAAGGAATATTAAATCTAAATACCCAATTGAAACAAATTAAAAATGACAACTGAAGAAAGCAATAACAATATGAATATATAAATTGCATTAACAAAGATCCAAAGCATTAAGAGTGCATAAACATAAGGATAACAACGTGAAGGAAATAACAAGTAGAATTGAAGAACAAAGGTGCTTGAACAATAACTTGAAAGGAATTGTAAATAAAAACAGAAATTAAATTTAAATCTAAGAAGAAATTGGAGTAGAAACCCTAAAACCTAGAGAGAGGAGAGAGCCTCTCTCTCTAGAAAACTACATCTAAACTTAACTAATGTGAATGAAAGTATAAATGATTGATTCCCCTTTCCAACTCCACTTTGTAGCCTCTAATCAATAATTTCGGGCCTGAAACTAGGTCAAAAGCAGCCCAAAAATTGCCCCAGCGAGTTCTGTTAAGTGCAACACGTGACGCTCTGTCACGCGTATGCGTCGCTGAATAATTCCTTGTCACGCGTACGCGTCATCTACGCATACATGTCGCTTGCCTCTTGCAATGGTCACGCTGATCCTGCGACGCGCACGCATGGGCGACGCGTACGCATCACCTAACTGCAAGGCAACTATGACAAATTGCATATTATTTGGAAGCCCCGGATGTTAGCTTTCCAACACAACTGGAACCGCCTCATTCGAATCTCTGTAGCTTAAGTTATGATCAATTTAGTATGAAGAGGTCAGGATTGATAGCTTAGCAACTCCTTTAATTTCTTGTGTTCCTTTCACTTTTGCATGCTTCCTTTCCATCCTCTAAGTCGTTCCTACTCTATAAACCCTGAAAACACTTAACAAATATATCACGGTATCGAATGGTAATAAGAGAGGATTAAAATTAGCAAATTTAAGGCCAAAGAAGCATGTTTTCAATCATAGTACAAAATTAGGAAGGAAAATATAAAACATGTGAATTCTATGAATAAGTGTGAGAATAATGGATAAAATCCACTCAATTTAGTATAAAATAAATCGTAAAATAGCGGTTTATCAGTAGCGAGGTGGCAGTGAGCTTCGTAAAGAGAGTAGTGTCGGATCTAGTGTTCTGAAAGCCAAATGAGTGAAGAGTATGTTTAAGTTTTGTAAACCAATCTCTTGGAGACTGCTTGAGACCATAAAGAGAGCATTGGAGGTGACTGACATGGTGAGGGTAGGCAGATGAAATAAAACCTTTAGGCTGAGACATAAAAAATTCTTCCTCTAAATCACCGTCAAGAAAAGCATTGTTGAAGTCATACTTGTGAACTTTCCAGCCTCTGGCGAGTGGAATACTCAACACTACTCTAATGTTGGTTGGTTTAGCCATGGGACTAAAGACCTGATCAAAGTTGATACCCTCTTTCTGATGGAACCCTTTGGCAACGAGTCTTGCCTTGTACTTTTGCACCGTACCATCAGGATGCGTCTTAATACGAAATACCCACTTGCAGCCTATGACTGGGGCTGAGTGCGTGGACCTGGGAGTGTGACGCCATGTCTTGTTGCGGATTAGGGCCCTAAATTCCTCCTCCATTGCCTCACGCCAGTGGAGACTACACAATGCCTCACCCATAGAATTAGTGATTCGAGACATAAGGTCAGAGGCCGTCACAGATGCTAGGGCTCGGGCGGACCTGGTAGCACCAGCAACTATCACCGCCACGAGGGCCTGAAGACCAGAAGAACCACCGCCGCCGACTGGGTCAGAGGCAGGAACCACCGCTGGCGTCTCGGAAGCAAAGTCGCGCCGCTCAGAGTCCTCAGCCCGCGCCGTTACTGGAGCAGGGGGAGACAGCCCGACACCAGCCACCCTTGCTGTGACGGGAATGCGACCCTCACGGACCACAGCAGCGAACGAGTGTGGCTTGAAGATCCCCGATTTGCTCCGAGTTTGCATTCGGTGAGCATTCGATGGAGGGACTCCCACAAGCGACAGTTGCGACACCTGCAAATTCTCCAAAGCATCAATTGCAGGGGCGTTAGGATCAGACGAAACATTAACCACAATATTAGAAGAATCAGGAAAACAAACAGATGCAGGAGGTTGTGACACAGGTATGTAATTAACGCTATTGGAAATTCTATATGATGAATGCATTGGACCTGGGGTTGGGAGGGGAGAGGCACTAGAGGGTTGAGAGAGGGGTTGAGGGAGGGGATGTTGTGGCTGAAAAGAGGGTGCCAGAGGCTGGATAGATTGAGCATTGTCAGGGAAGGTGATAGATGGTTGAGGAAGGGGCTGCTGGGTCGGAGAGAAGGGTGCTAGAGGCTGGAAAGCCAGAGCAGGAAGAGAGAATAAGAGGGGACCTGGGTTGATTGGAGTATGTGACACTAGAGGAGGGTTAGTTGAGGCAGGGAATAGATGAGGGAATGGGAATTCGGATTTATTGAAGACAACATATCTAGAGACAAACTCGTTTCCTAGTGGGGATAGGCATCGATACCCTTTCTAGTTGTCTGAGTACCCAATGAAGATACATTGATGAGATTTGAAGTCAAACTTGTGGGGGTTGTAGTGTTTGAGGAGGGGGTAGCATGTACAGCCAAACGGCTTAAGGAATAAGTAGTCAGGTTTTCAGCTAGTGAGGAGTTCCAATGGGGACTTGTAGGAGAGAGTAGGGCTGGGTAGTCGGTTGATGAGGTAAGTGGCAGAGAGGGTAGCATCTCCTCAAAAAGATAAGGGTACGGAAGCCTGAGCTAGTAGTGTAAGGACAATTTCAGTGATGTGGCGATGTTTTCTTTCAACGGTCCTGTTTTGTTGATGGTAGTAGGGACAGGTTAGTCTGTGATGAATTCCATTAGAAGTAAGGTAGGCTGTGAATGCATTTGAAACATATTCCTTTGCATTATCTGTTTGGATGGATTTAATTTTTAAGCCTGTTTTGTTTTCAATGAGTGCTTTAAACTTCACAAACGCGTCAAAGGCTTGGCCCTTTAATTCCAACAAATAGGTGCATGTATACCTAGTGCTCGCATCAATAAAGCAGATGTAGTATCTATGGCCTAGTCTGCTGTAAATAGGGGTTGGACCCCAAATATCTGAGAACACAAGTTCTAGAAGTTTGTAAGGTGTGAGGGATTCAGGGTGAGGTAACTGATGCAGTTTACTAATGCATCATGCATGACACAAAGTAGGAATAGAATTTTCTTTATTTATTGATTCATGAGGGATATTACATTCTTTCATGACAAGACTAACTATTTTGTCACCGAGATGACCAAGCTTTCGATGCCATAGCTGCATAGTTTGGTACTATTTTTGCATGTAATGTTTGCATATACATTTTCTATAGAGTTGTGACATTTACTGTTATTCCCATATGTGATTGCTGCAGAAACAGGAGCCTTGCAGACAGTAGCAGGAACAAGAGCAGCAGTGGCATAGGGTGCAGATTCTGAGGCTACACAGGTATGTGTGTTTGTTTTATTGAGTTTTATGGTTGAGGGAGGTGTTTGAGTCAAGGTGTTTGCACTGATAGGTGTATGAAGAGGCGGTGAGATGGGGTGTGGAGTATTAGAACTTGTGTTGACTAAAATTCCTTCAAATTTGTAAAGGCCATCCCTAAGGAGTCCTTGTAGTAGAACCTGTCTGGTTATTTGACATTTCACATTGCATAGATAAGGCCAAAACTCAAAGAAAATGTAATTATCCAGGGCAAACTTAGCTACACTTATTAAATTTTTTGAAATGTTGGAAACATGGAGAAGGTTTTGTAGTCTAAATGGTCTATTTGATAGAGACGCATGCAATATAGAATTTTCAATATATGTAATTTTCATACCTTGGCCATTACCACCATATACCTGTTGTAATCCATCATATTCTTATCTTGTGTTGAGGTTACTCTGGTGGAAGGTAATATGGTGCGACGCTCTGGAGTCCGGATACCAACCGGCATCAGGCACTGCAAAGGGCAAGGCAAGGTAGGCCTGAGGACTTGGAGCAGCAGGCTGTTGAGGACTAGATTGTGGCGTGTGATGTTGCACTTGTTCGCTGTTGTGGAATGCCATGGAAGGAGGAGGTGCAGCATTGAGAGGTTGGAGTTGTGGATTAGTGTAGCTCTGGTCAAAGCGGTGGTAGCATTGCAATGCAATGTGTCCTATCTTCCCACACACTTGGCACTGAGGCCGATTACCTTGCCACCACGAGGATCTGCCGCCTCTGCCTCTGAACCCTCTGGTACATCCACCTCTAAAGCCTCCTTTAAAGTTGTTGGAACTATTGTTGAAGTTGTAGGAGTTGCTGTTAGGGGCATCACCTTTTTGCGTTAGATTTTCTTGAACAGATCCAAGATCTACTTTCCTAAATCTTTCAAGCAATCCTTCTTATGTTTGTAGCTGAGATTCGAATTTGCTTTCAGACAACTGATCTATTCTTCCATTAGTTACTATGATGAAGGTACTGTACTCTTCACCTAGTCTTCCAAGCATTGCCTCAATGTAGCCCTCCATTGACAGTGGTGCTCCAAGCGCGTTAAGAGAATCAGCAACCTTCTTGAGTGTCTTCAGCTGTGCCTTCAACTTCATACGCGCAGCAAAATAATCTTCAAGTGCATTCCAGATCTGGTAAGCAAATTCAAATTGAACCACACGATTGACGAAGGTTGCTTCCATAGATGACATAAGCCAAGTCACTAGGCATTGATCTTGTGCCTCCCAATCAGTGTATGATGGAGTCTCTGATGCAGATCCAGTTTTCGAGTTGAGTTTTGACAGAATTTTTTGTGGATCCAAGTGATTTTGTAACTCATTCATTTTGATGCATGCTAAGTCCTGCTTCCTCCAGGCTTTGAAATTATGCTCGTTAAGCTTGATTGACGAGAACGCAGCGAACATATTTTGGTTGAAGAAACTCGTTGAAGTTTTTGAAGCGGTACTTTCATGGCTTCTGATAGGATTGGATTCAGGTTCTATGGATCATACAGCTCTGATACCATGTAAGATATCAGAAGCTATTGAAGAAACAGAGAGAGAAGAGAGTAGAAGAAGAAAGGGAATGAGGAATTATTAGATCTGAAATCTTTTCACATTGAAAAATTACATCAGGTTCTTTACGTTACAGAGTACTTATACACAACTTCTAGACTTGATGAGCTGGAGAGTTAGTTGCCAACAACAAATTTCTACACTCTTCTAATCTCTAACTGCCTTTCTGTTTCAGGATGCTGAGTAAGTTTCTATATTTTTCTAACTGCACTTACAATATTTTATTTTTTTATTTATAAATATAAGTTAGACAATTTAAATACTACAATAAAAAATACTATAAAATTTACTATCAAATAAGAGGATCACTCAAATAAAGATACCTATTTCATCTTTTATTAAAGGTATTTTCGTATTGTGCTTTAATTGATTTCTATATAATTTATTCGGTATTCCTCATCACATATTATTAAATTTCTTAAAATATTTTCTTCCCAAAAAAAAAATATTTAAATTAGACTAAAACAAAAAAGGTAATAGATTAACTATTAGATTTTTTTTCTGAAATTATTTATATAAAAAAATATGTCATACTTATCAAAATATATATATATATATATATATATATATATATATATATATATATATATATCAAACTCAAGTCTCTTAAATTTTTTACAAATAAAAAAATAATTAATTTATATTCGTGCGATATATAAAATAATTATTATATTATTATTATATTATAGATTAAAATTCACTAATTTAAATTTATTTTTATTTTTAATATAAGCATTAGAAATAAACAAAATTTTTATAATTAGATGTAGTGTAACAAAATATATATAATATTAATTAGTTTTAAAAAAATTCTGAAAAAATTCTAAAAAAATAAATATAAAAAGTGTTCATAGAAGTAAATATATTTAAAAATAATTTTTTTTAATTTTTTTATTTTACGAATATATTTGATATCTAATCCAAATATAAAAAGTGCGGATATCGAATTCGATCTGATGAGTTTAATAATACGGATTGTATCGAAATTTTAGTCATATCTGATTTAGGAACATCTCTAACAATAATAATTAAAAAATTATAATGATTATACTCTTAACTATGAGAAAATCCAAAAAAAAAATTACTAAATACATGAATAATTTAATCAAATATTAAAAAAATATTTACTTTAAATTAGTTGGACTTTTTCAGAATTTTTTAAAAATTAATTAATATTATATATATTTTGTTACACTACATCTAGTTATAAAATTTTATTTATTTCTAATGCTTATATTAAAAGTAAAAACAAATTTAAATTAGTGAATTTTAATTTATAATATAATAATATAGTAATTGTTTTATATATCGCATGAATATAAATTAATTATATTTTTATTTGTAAAAAATTTAAGAGACTTGGGCTTGTTATCGATACAACTATATGTATGTATATATAATATTGATTGATTGATGAGTGTGACATATTTTTTTAGGGTAAATCATGATAATAAGTCAAGAGGAGCAAAAATTTACACAAATCAGTCAAATCAAAAATTTGTTCATGAATCTACCAAGAGACATTTCTATATAGTTCGAATCTACCTAATTCAAACTGCGTTTCCATGTAATTCGAATCGCCCTAATTCGAATTACTCACACACACGTGCACATAGTAATCCGAATTGGGACAAATTACTCAGTTAAAAAATTATTAAAAAAAATTAAAAATATATTATTCGTGAGTAATAATTTAAAAAAATTTATTACAAAAATTTATTAAAAAAATTAATAATTTAAAAATTAAAAAAATATATATTTAATTTCATACATTAAAAAAAAAAGCTAACAAAATATTTAATTACGAGATTTCTTTAAAATATTAATGAGCTATCAATTCGAATTCCATACAATACTCTTTTGCCCATTTTTAATAGCTTATGAATATTTTTTAATAAATTTTTTTAATAAATTTATTTAAATTATATGGTGAGATATTACATTATTCGTATTACACATGGAGAAGTTCGAATCACTATTCGAATTATATTGTGAG